>NC_048560.1:3854488-4154488 GCF_902806685.2 Maniola hyperantus
TTTGGTTTATTAATTACTAGCTGATGCCCGCGACTTCGTTTTAAAATCCTATGGGAACTCTTTGATTTTCCGGGATAAAAAGTAGCCCATGTCACTCTCCAGGTCTTTATCTATACCCATGCAAAAAATCACGTCAATCCGTGGCACCGTTGCGACGTGATTGAAGAACAAACCAACAAACCAACAAACCAATAAACCAACAAACAAACACACTTTCGCATTTATAATAAGAGTACTGATTCTTATTCTTATAGTGGCAATAGAAACACTCTGTGAAAATTTTAACTCTGTACATCTGTTCATCAGATACAGCCCTCTGACAGACAGACCGGCGGACAACAGAGGCTAGTAACAGAGACCCTTCGGGTACGGAACCCTAAAATACTAAGGGAAATCAAACGAAAATTCGACATTAAGAATTTAGTACACCTCCTCGACCCCTGGAGAAATCATAGGGTACCCTGGCGGAGAAGCGTGCAATTCACCGGTTATAAGTGTAAATAATTGATGCTATTGCGACAAACGCGGCCGCATTTCTTAATAAATATGTTATTTATTTTTTTAATCAGAAAAACCCCTGATATTTATTGTTTAGGTTCCTCGAATGTAAAGTTTTCATTAAGTGTTATAGTTTTGGGAATATTAGAAATCACTTCGTACATTCGCTTCGCTCTTGCTTAGTTGCGCAATTTTTGTTTGTATGTAAAACAGGCATTACACTCAGCTGAAATTTAACGCAGTTATTCAACTTTATACCGGTACTTAAACTCCTGTTATTTTGTTATACCTGTGAGTTTATGGCGGTATCAAACAATTTTTATTTCTATGTAAAACAGGCATTTTACTCAGCTGAAATTTAACACAGTTATTCAACTTTATACCGCTACTTAAACTCATGTTATTTTGTTATACCTGTGAGTTCAAACAATTTTTGTTTGTATGTAAAACAGGCATTTTACTCAGCTGAAATTTAACGCAGTTATTCAACTTTATACCGCTACTTAAACTCCTGTTATTTTGTTATACCTGTGAGTTCAAACAATTTTTGTTTGTATGTAAAACAGGCATTTTACTCAGCTGAAATTTAACGCAGTTATTCAACTTTATACCGCTACTTAAACTTCTGTTATTTTGTTATACCTGTGAGTTCAAACATTTTTTGCTTGTATGTAAAACAGGCATTTTACTCAGCTGAAATTTAACGCGGTTGTTCAACTTTTTACCGCTACTTAAACTGATGTTATTTTGTTATACCTGTGAGTTCAAACAATATGCACTCCTCAAATTCCGAGAGTACCTGTAACATTATTATTGCGCCAAGACGTTGTGTTTGCTCGTAGAGTTTAATATAGCACGTCTGTTTATGTGCTGTGCGATCTTCAGTCTTATATGCTGGTACAAGTTACAAGCAGAACGATGCCAATAAATGCACTTTTTTGCAAAATTGTGAGTAAATAGTATTAGATATAACAGATAGTTAGACCCGAATACGACCTACTGCCGCAGATAGTAATTAATTTAAATTAAGTACATTAAAAAATAACAAAATTTAGTCAAATTAAAAAAAACACAATAACAATCAAATTTCAAAATTAGTCTTTTAAGTAAGTCAGAAATATGACCAAAATTTTTGAAAATTCACTATCGTCTAAGTATTCAAATGAATAAATACCGTGTAATTTTTCTTGTTTAAAATGTCAAAAATCACACGTATAAATTTTACAAATGGCAGATTTTTATGACAGTCTGGAAGTTTATTAAATAAACTTATCGAGATTTTTCTGTACTTATTGGCGGATTGGTTCCTTGGTTTAAATCTTAGAAGTTTATTTAACTTCTAAGATTTAACCAGGAAGGTTTTTAGGACTGACATCGCTTAATCTAATACCTTGTACCACACATAAAGTATACCAAGTCACACCAGTTAACTGCCCACCCGGGCTTCGCCATGTGGGGTTGTGAAATTTGAATTTTACCATGCACTGTGCAAATTGCAGTCGACTGTACGGTCATACTGTATGGTAATGAGCTTAGGCTATGATATGCAAAGCTTATACATTGTGGCGTGACGTGGCCTCCATACTATATTATAAATGCGAGACAAAAGTCAACCTACATATTATGTCCTTCTCCGGGATGGACATAGGCTAATTTTTACCACGGTAACACGTACCAAATTTCGTCAAATCCGTTTAAACGAGTGGGCCATGAAAAGCTAGCAAATAGGCAGACAGACAAATTTTCGCATTTATATTATTAAGTATGGATATGGATAACATGGATGTAAAAGAGTAAATCCCCTCCATCGTAGTCGGGTAAGCAGAAAATGAAAAGATCATAGTCAACTTAGCATTTATATTAAAATAGACGTTTCTTTGAGAAAAACCAGTACAAGGTCCGTTATTAGAATATTGCAGCTTGCTATGATCTCAGACTAAAGAAAAATAGACGGCAAGTGGCAACTTAGATGTCGATTAGAAAACAAGCAAAGAAAGCTGGCTTCAATAAATTCAATAAACGAAGGTAAGGAAGGATGACTAATGTAGGAGTCATCACAATATTATAACTTCTGTGTCTCTTGACGCTGCTAAAAATACAAACTAGATCTACATACGTAAGTATATAATAGTTAAACAGAAGCTCGTATTTAGATACGCCTTAAAATTCATTCTTTGAAAAAATAAAAGTAAACCTTAAAGTCAATTACGTTGTATAGTAACTATTATGACGTAGACATCCGCTAAGAAAGGATTTTTGAACATAAAACCCCTTACAGCGATCATGCACTCATCCGATCCGAATCCGTGAAAATACGGATATAAAAAATATCTACGACATTATGTCAGAACGCTACCATACAAATAGTTCGTAAAACAAAAAGAAACGTATTTTCACGGACTCGGATAAGATGAGTGTGTGATTGCACTTAGGGAATAAAATAGGTGTTTGAAAGTGTAGTTCACGCGGTTACCTCAATTGCGGGCATAAGCTAGTCTGTCTATAAAGTTCCTTTAGTCTGTGCTGCCTCTAAGAGTCTTCCGCTTTGAGATAATATTTCTGCATGTATAATGCAAAAAGTATCTTCTTCATTTGTAGTTTTAAGGACTTCTTTTAGTTTCATATATTTTTTAATATTTCAAAGTGTTTTCCCTACATTTGAGCTTTTATTTAAAACGTTATGCACTTGAATTTTACTAATGATATCTCGTTCCCCTAACTAGTAGTACTAGTAAGTTATGAGGAGATTTTTACGACCTCCCTGGCGCAGTGGTAAGCGCTGTAGTCTTGTTAGCGGGAGGTCCCGGGTTCGATTCCCGGCAGGGGTTTGAAATTTTATAATTTCTTAATTTATGGGTCTGGTCTGGAGCACCCGTGGTAGCCGGAGGGTAAAGGCCAAGTGATTTAGCGTTCCGATACAACGCCGTGTAGAAACCAAAGGTGTATGGGTTTAATGAAAACTGCCATATTCTTCCCAGCCTAGCCCGCTTCCATCTTAGGCTGCATCTTTTGGTCTGGTGAGAGGCTTCGGCCGTGGCTAGTTACCACCCTACCGGCAAAGCCGTGCCGCCAAGCGATTTAGCGTTCCGGTACGATGCCGTGTAGAAACCAAAGGGGTATGGGTTTAATAAAAACTGCCATACCCCTTTCAAGTTAGCCCGCTATCATCTTAGACTGCATCATCACTTACCATCAGGTGAGATTGCAGTCAAGGACTAACTTGTATCTGAATTTAAAAAAAAAATCATTACTTAATTACCATTAGGTGAAATTGCAGTCAAGGACTAACTTGTATCCGCAAAAATAAATATACTGAAAAAGCACACACAGCCGACTGAAAAACAGTATCTATGGCCCAAAGTCAGGAGTCGCCAACTTTTAACATCAGTTAATCTAACCCAGTCCGCTTCTGGCAACGAGTCAAGCTGGTTTTTTTTAATTTGGCACTCGCACAAAATAAAAACCGGGCACCTTAATTGTTGTGACCCGAATTGTCTCTTCCTTTGCATGGCTTTGCGCTAATTAAAAAATAAATTAAATCGTTTAATGGGAACACTGCACTGTGCGTGTTTTTAAACGGATTTTCTTATTAGGAACTAGAGGATGCCCGCAACTTCGTCCGCGTGGATTTCGGTTTTTTAAAATTCCGTGGGAACTCTTTGATTTTCCGGGATAAAAAGTAGCCTATGTCCTTTCTCATGATGCAAGCTATCTCTGTACCAAATTTCGTCAAAATCGGTTGAACGGTTGGACCGTGAAAGGCTAGCAGACAGACAGACAGACAGACACACTTTCGCATTTATAATATTAGTATGGAAGTATGGATTTAGAAAATGAGGGATAAAAATATAACGATGTCCGTGGTCCCATCGCCTTGATCCGCTGATGGGTACCCCCAATGGGGATATACTGTAAACCCATCAGCGGGTCAAGGTGGCGGAGGCGGGACACCCTGGCAGAGTGAACTAGAGAAAAGGAACTCTCGATTTATGTCAAATATAATATTGACATATTATATGACGATATTATGTCAAATATGAGGCTATGGATGACGTGAAATCAAAGAAAAATAGGCTACCTAGCGTCAAATTTAGGAACATTTGACGCCTGCCAGTGACATCGAAGCCTTTTTTTTACATTTATTTAGGTGCAAGTTAGTCCTACTAGGTACTACTTCCATGTATGGTAACCCGGTGATGGATTGATCATCATGATCAACCCATCACCGGCTCACCACAGAGCACGGGTCTCCTCTCATAGTGGGAAGGGCTTTGGCCATAGTCTACCACGCTGGCCATGTGCGGATTGGTAGACTTCACACACCTTTGAGAACATTATGGAGAACTCTCAGGCATGCAGGTTTCCTCACGATGTTTTCCTTCACCGTTAAAGCAAGTGATATTTAATTATTAAAAACGCACATAGCTCCGAAAAGTTAGAGGTGCGTGCCCGGGATCGAACCCCCAACCTCCGATCAGAAGGCGGACGTCCTACCGACTAGGCTATCACAGCTTTTTTATGGTCAAATATTACTCCCAAGTCCTTTACATTAGTTTGTCTGGGCAATTGAACTCCTTTTTTTAAAAAAATGAATATTAGCCATATTAAATGACTAATATTCCCCTTTCCTCTCCAATTAAGCGTCAGGCTTGTGCTAGGAGTAGGTACGACAATAGTGCAACGGGCGGGATTTGAACCGTCTACCTTTCTGTTTTCAGTCCACTCCTATACCGGTTAAGCTATTGAGGCTTATTTTATACGGGAAGAAAACTGGCACCTTCCGCGTATACCTACTACCTACCTATGTCGGAACTTTGAACTCTAAAACTCAAGCTGTGGGATCGATGCCCAAGTGAATGCTCTAACCACTTTGAAGGTATGATAACAATTCCCAAGAACGCAATCTTAATCAGGTTTAAAGGTGCATCGGGCGCACGGAGCTCCAGTGAATTTGTAGAATTTTCACGAATAGCATTACTTAGGTCTTGAAGTCATGAAATAATTTTACATTAATGGATGCGGCTTATAATATTTTTAAAGAAAACTCGCAAAATAAGAACTTTTTTTAAATTTTTTGAATTTATAGACTAGCGCTTGGCTGCAATCAGACCTGGTGGCAAGTGATGATGCAGCCTAAGATGGAGCGCGCTTGCCTAGAAGATGCCTATTCACTCTTGACTTGAAGGTACCTACCCATATTATAATTGGAGGGGAAAATTGATGCTGGAAGGGTGTTCCAAATCTTAGCCGTTCGAATAAGAACTAAGAATAAAGAAGTAAAACTAATGGAACAAATAATGGTGATGTTAGTTGTAAATTAAATACATATTATTGTTTTATTTAATTTTATTGTTTTATTTAATTTGTCACATCTGCACAATAAAACTTCTTCATACATCAGAATATTCTCGGCGCCTGCACTTTATCGCTTTTCAGGCAAATCCCTTCGTTTGTTCATTGCTTTAACTATTTTTTGGAAGGAAATTAGGTGCAGATACCCTTAACGAAGCTTCCTTGTCGTCGCCTCATCGTGTGAAAGACTATTGCTGGACTAGAGTACGCTAAGGGTATTTTTTCGGGATACTCTCGTTCCCTCTGGTAGGAGAGGTACTCTGTCTCGTTTTAACTAAACTTAAGTAACGATTAAGCGACTCTGAGTACGGCTGTAAAACTTGTTATACTTACATAAAAATACTTTAGTTTACGCAGATATAGTACGCAACAGGTCGAGATGGCAATCGAGGAAAGAACGCCCCATACACCCGCACATCCCCCCGCGCTAACCCATTGCGGGCGAGCACGAGTGACGTGCGGGTGTTCGGGGCGTCCCTCCGCCTCATACCCTGTCGCAGACATAATCCACCCTACACTACAGGGTGAAAATGTAGACAAAATATTAGTAAATATCTAAATGAAATTACAGCACCCGTCTAGCACTAAATATTTTAAATTTATTACCGAGAGATAAGGCGAGGTTATAACAGGGATTATTTTAATACTTGGGGATAAGACTTAGCTAGGTATTATTTATACCGCCGACTACCTTGAGCATAATAAAATAAGTTGAAAATTAGTTGCGCTTTTACTGTGCTTAGATCTTTTATCATAAACACTATTTTATAATAGGCTAGATGATGCTCATGACATCATCCGCATGGATCTAAGTAATAAAAACTTTTTGATTCCATGGGATCATGAGAACTTTTTATCCTTCCCCAGGATACACTATCTCTGTACCTACCAAATTAATGTTACCCGTACCCATGGCCGTGGGCAGTGGCGTGCAGGTCATAGAGGCATTAATGCACTGCTTACCCCAGTTGTAATAGCTCAATGCATATTTTTCATTATGACCTACCAGTAAACAGGTTCCTACCTAACTAATGCCTACCCTGGCTTCAAACCCTATGCACGCCACTGGCCGTGGGCCACAGATATATGTATATATGTATTATGTAGATATGCAACTAGCGTGGCCCCTCAGTCCCTCTCGCTCAAGCAGTGGTACTTACTTGAGAAAATATGTTATTTCCTTCTATTTTACGCTCGCTTCGTCTATTGTAGCCTAGTATACTGTAACCCACCATTGAACAATAACTTCAAAAACAAAAAAACAAATCAATTATTTCTCTAAAATACTTGAGTCAACATTACCTCACTTCACGTTGTTTGACAAAATCCCACGTACAAAATACATCTTGACAAACGAAAAAGTGGCCACGGTGATAAGGACAAAAAATAATCATTTTGTCACGTTCTAATAAGAGCTTAGATGCATTTAGTTATCCCTTTTTAAATGTAAGAGTCACAAGAGTAGGGCTACTTCACACCTAGTTCACACGTTTTTTTTCTTTTTTTTCTTTAAAACTCCCAACTCACCCTTGACGTTTTAAATTAGTAGGCGAGAGATAATAGCAGAAGGTAGCCGGGGGCGAGATTGTGTTCATAATTAACGGATAAGACGTCTTATTTATAGCAGACGCTGACTACGGCGAGCGGGAGATAAACTCGTTTGATATCAAATATTTTATATTTTATACTGCAAAAGAGCAAAGTATGAGTTTGTATAAAGGAGCAGGTCATCATCATCAACCGATAGACGTCTACTGCTGGACATAGGTCTCTTGTAGGGACTTCCACACGCCATGGTCTTGCGCCGCCTGAATCCAGCGGCTCCCTGCGACTCGTCTTCCAAAACTGCGTCTTCCGGTGCGAGGTCGCCATTCTAGCACCTTGGGACCCCAACGTCTATCGGTTTTACGAACTATGTGCCCTGTCCATTGCCACTTCAGCTTCGCAACCCGTTGAGCGGTTACTCTAGTTCTCCTACGGATCTCCTCATTTCTGATTTGATCACGTAGAGAAACTCCAAGCATAGCTCTCTCCATCGCCCGCTGAGTGACTCTGAGCTTTCCTGAGGCCCATAGCGACCATGTCTCGGATCCATACGTCATCACTGGGACAAGGAGCAGGTGCCTACCTACTTTTTAATATTATTACTAAGCCTCCACTGTCCATCCGTCCGTCTGTCTCTCAGCGGGCTGTAGCTCATGCACTTAATAGGTAGAGTTGAAATTTTCACAGTGTTTATTTCTATTGTCGCTATAACAACAAATCTCTGGTGGGAGGCTTCGGCTGTGGCTAGTTACCACCCTACCAGGCAAGCCGTGCCGTCAAGCGATTTAGCGTTCCGGTACGATGCCGTGTAGAAACCAAAGGGGCATGGGTTTAATGAAAACTGCACTACCCTTTCCAGGTTAGCCCGCTTCCATCTTAGACTCCATCATCACTTACCACCAGGTAAGATTGCAGTCAAGGGCTAACTTGTATCTGAATAAAAAAAAAAAAAAAAAAATTGACTGCCGGGAATCGAACCCGGGACCTCCCACTAATAAGACCACAGAAAAGATAGAAAGAAAATGCATTTATTTGTTGTTGGTGTCACAGATAAAACAAAGTACAAAATGTAACATTTTCCTATGTGACACCACCCCAAATGGGTGTACAGCTCAGCACGTAGATATAATAATAGGTAGATGTAAGTACTATGTAACCGCGTATGAGATAGCGATAGCACGACGTAACGATGAATAACACGACAATTACCATTGTTTAGTAGTCAATATTTGTACTAACCGATCAACAATATTCAAGTATTAAACGTTTTTTATGTGAAAACAAGTAGATAACTCATGAGAAATACAATTACGCCACGAATTCTCAAAGTTTGTTTTGCAACTTCTTGTATGCAAGTTGTATGTATTCTTGAAAAAAACCAGTTACACGATAAGGGACAAAATATAGGATAGCTGCGTCTCTGTTTATCACATTAGTAACTTTATCTGTGCTCTCTTTTTCGTGCGAATGAGAAAGCAAACGTTCCTGCATCTGCCTTTATTACTCTATCTACGGCTCAGCATAATGTCCTGCATCATATTATGCGTTAACACACATAACATGCAGGACGCTGATTTTTAGCTGTGACCCGGGTGACGTCACAGTTACAACTGTAAATTATAAATATATAAAAGGAAAAGTTGACTAACTGACTGACTGACTGACTGACTGACTGACTGATATATCAACGCACACCTCAAACTACTGGACGGATCCCGCTGAAATTCGGCATGCAGATAGCTATTATGACGTAGGCATCCGCTAAGAAAGGATTTTTCAAAATTCAACCCCTAAAGGGGTGAAATAGGGGTTTGAAATTTGTGTAGTCCACGCGGACGAAGTCGCGATCATAAGCTAGTTATAAATATAACAGAGAGAGCTTACCACTACGACAGTAGACGTTTTAAAATCATTTCCGAAATTAGTAAAAGGTGTCAAAACGCTAGTAAAACAAAATCGGTGGCAAGCCATACGTTATTTGTCGGTTTATAACCGAACGAAACTAATTATTTACCGTCGCATCGACGATAAAGGTCGGAACATTAAACGATATGAACTTATAAATAAATATATTTTCTTACTTATATGAAGCGGTTAATTGATTAAATATAAAATTGAGATGCCGAATCACTTTCTCGTTTATTTTGAACTAGCTGATGCCCGCGACTTCTTCCTCGTGGACTACAAAAACTTCAAACCCCTATTTCACACCCTTGGGGGTTGAATTTTTCAAAATACTTTCTCAGCGGATGCCAACGTCATAATATAGCTATCTGCATGATCCATCCAGTAGTTTGTGCTGTGCAGTGTGCGTTGATAGATCAGTCAGTCAGTCACCTTTTCATCCATACTAATATTATAAATGCGAAAGTGTGTCTGTCTGTCTGTCTGCTAGCCTTTCACGGCCCATCCGTTCAACCGATTTTGACGAAATTTGGTACAGCGATAGCTTGCATCCCGGGGAAGGACATAGGCTTTTTTTTATCCCGGAAAATCAAAGAGTTCCCACGGGATTTTCAAAAGCCTAAATCCACGCGGACGGAGTCGCGGGCATCAGGTTGTATCTTATATGTAAGTACTTATATTATGATCGAAAGCTGAACGTATGTCATGTTCGATTTCATGAACTCACCTATGGTCTCGCACCACGGACGTAAGGTATCTGTACCCGTAGTACAAGATTTTACGTCTCACCAAACGAAACCAAATTCGAGAGTCGAAATACTTCCGCGTTACAGTAAAATGGACCTAAACAGCCTTGAATTGAAGTCAAATATTCAATGCCACTGATTTTAATTTCGCAATGTTTCCGCTTGGAGCGCTGGCTGTAGAAGTGTAGACAAACTTGAGCTTTAAAACAAGGCACTTAAGATCCAGTTTACTGTAACGCGGAAGTATTTCGACTCTCGAATTTGGTTTAGTTTGGTGAGACGTAAAATCTTGTACTACGGGTACAGTTGAGCACAAAATAAATATTCAGCAAAAAAAAACCTTCGCTGACAATACTTTCGTCCCTGCCACGCTTGAAGCAGAGAGAGTAAATTAAAAAGGTTTCACCGCATTAAACTTAATTTCTGGGCGCCGTTAAGTGTCTGTATTCAAATTGTAGTACCACTGATTTAATTAATGTAATCAGATTGATGCGCAAGAACCAGTTGCGTCGGTTGCATCTCTCACTATACTGATGTAAAGGTATGTCTGCATCATGGAAATCTTCTTCTAAATATATAAAAGGAAAAGGTGACTGACTGACTGACTGACTGAATGACTGACTGACTGACTGACTGATCTATCAACGCACAGCTTAAACTACTGGACGGATCGGGCTGAAATTTGGCATGCAGATAGCTATTATGACGTAGGCATCCGCTAAGAAAGGATTTTTGAAAATTCAACCCCTAAGGGGGTGAAATAGGGGTTTGAAATTTGTGCAGTCTACGCGGACAAAGTCGCGAGCATAAGCTAGTAATTTATAAAGTACTAGCAGATGCCCGCGACTTCGTCCGCGTACTGGTTCCACATGAGATCTGAAATTTTCCCGCTGCAAAAGGCCTCACTTACCTACTCACTCAGTCTCACCTTAAGACACGGAACCCAGAATACCTAAATGCCAATTTTCATATCTCTAACTTCAAAAACGTCGGATTTTCATATAACCCTTCCACCCCCATTTTACTCCCTTAGGGGGGAATTTAGTTAGATCCTTTCTTATCTGATACCTACCCCCTAGAAATAGCCTACATTTCAAATTTCAAGTAAAAATAACAATTGTTAAAACTTTTCTATAAAAACATTGCCCCCCTATTTTACCACCCTTAAGGGGAGAATTTCCCAAATTGAATTATACAGATTTTTATTATTTAAAGCTAATAACCTAAATGTCGATTTTCACGTCTCTAACTCTTAAAACATAGGACTTTCATACAACCTTCGACCCCCCCTTTCGCACCCTTAGGGGGGGGGGGGGGGGTTTTTCAAAATCGTTTCTTAGCTGACACCTACGTCCTAGAAAGAACCCACCTTCCAAATTTCAAGTTTGTAGGCTTTATAGTTTCTGAGATTTCGTGATTAGTCAATCAGTCAGTCAGTCAGTCAGTCAGTGAGTGAGTGGTATTTCTATTTTATATATTTAGATGCTTATGCTCGCGACTTCGTCCGCGTGGACTACAAATTTCAATCCCTATTTCACACCCTTAAGAGTTGAAATTTCCAAAATCCTTTCTTAGCGGATATTTACGTCATAATAGCTATCTGCACGCGGCATGTCATATTTCAGCCCGATCCGTCCAATAGTTTGAGCTGTGCGTTGATAGATCAGTCAGTTAGTCAGTCAGTCATCTTTTCCTTTCATATATTTGGACTAGCCTATGACCGCGACTTCGTCCGCGTGGACTACACAAACAAACCCTATGATTTCACCCCTTGAAATTTGGGTTGAATTTTCGAAAATCCTTTCTTAGTGGAGGCCTACGTCATAATAGCTATCTGGATGCCAAATTACAGCCTGATCCGTCCAGTAGTTTGAATGTGCGAAAGTGTGTTTGTTGGATGGTTTGTTGGTTTGTCCTTCAATCACGTCGCAACAGAGTGATGGATCGACGTGATTTTTTGCATGGGTATAATTTAAGACCTGGAGAGTAACATAGGCTACTTTTTATCCCGGAAAATCTAAGACTTCCCATGGGATTTTTTTAAACCTAAATCCACGCGATTCAACGTGATTGAAGGACAAACCAACAAACCCATAAACCAACAAACAAACACACTTTCGCATTTATGATATGGGTAGTGATAATTATTAAAAGTACTAACTTTCATTGTATGGTTCAGAATGTTGGGCGGTAAAAGGGACGGATGAAAGGCGAGTACATGCGACTGAAATGCGAATGTTGAGATGGATGTGTGGTGTGACAAGGATGGATAAGATAAGAAATGAATATATAAGGGGTAGTTTGAAAGTAGTGCCAGTGGTAGAAAAGATGAGGGGTAATAGGCTGGCATGGTATGGGCATATAATGCGGAGGGAAGAAAGCCATGTCACTAGAAGAATGTTAAGTATGCATGTGGAAGGAAAAAAGAGGAGAGGACGACCAAAGAAAAGGTGGATGGATTGCGTGAAAGAGGATATGCGTGAAAAAGAAGTAGATAATACGTTGACGAATGACAGGAATGAGTGGAAGAAGAAAACATGTTGTGCCGACCCCACGTAGCGTGGGACAAGGTAAGGAAGAAGAAGACTAACTTTATAACGCTTTATCGAGAAAGCATTATCATACTATTAATGCTTGGCCTGCTGGGTAAGAAGCAGCCATAATCTAGCGGTAGCTACAAAGGAATATGGTACAAAAGCTTTCAAAGCCTGAAAACACAAATGTACAACGCACCTAACATTATCCTGTGTCAACGATAGCGGTTCATTAGACGGAAATCGTCTTGACATAGACTAATCAGCATCGATGCATAAGTCCGATAGTGTGAGGCTGCGCTTCCACCGGCTGCGTGACTTATAATAATTGCCACCGTAAGGAATTTCACCATCCCACTAGATTTCAACATGGTCTTATTCAAGGGGATCAACAAATTCCTGAGAGGCCGGCAACTTATTAGCGGTAAATGGGGGATGGAAGTTTGAATGAAAGTCCGTCATTTTAGAAGCTACATCGATGAAAATTGGGATTTAAGGTTTCGGTTAAAATAAAAAAAAAACGTATTACACGATTTTTTTTAATTCAACTAACAAGGGGGTTAATTAGGGAATTAAAGTTTGTATATCAGTCCGTCATTTTTCAAGTTATTTGGATGAAAAATGGTACTTGGGTTTCGGTCACAAATGAAGAAATACATGTTTCAGGATTTTTGGAAATACAACCTCCATCTCGATTTTCTAAATTCCACCCAAGCGAAGCCGGGGCGGGTCAGCTAATAGGCTATAAAATTATGTCACGCGGGGGAAATGGCGGTAAAAAAGAGCTAAAAATATTATACAGAGGCAAAAATTTGTTTGCATGCAATGCTAAATTATATCCAGCGGACGAAGCTGCGGTCGTGAGATAGTAATAGACAGAGTCCGTAGAATAGACGGTGGGAGTGCAACTTTACGGACACCGTCACAACGTGTGGCGTCCGTGTGTTTACACCTACGGGAGCTCGTATCGGCTAAAGTGCACCGAGACGGGGCAATATATTGATGCTAATCTCTACACGAATTAGTTGAAGACAGCCGTATAAAACATTAACATAATTCAATTATACAGGGGCTCGGATACAGGGTAAAAATAAAAACCGGCCAAGTGCGAGTCAGGCTCGCGCAATGAGGGTTCCGTACTTCAGTCGTATTTTTTCGACATTTTGTACGATAATTCAAAAACTATGATGCATAAAAATAAATAAAAATCTGTTTTAGAATGTACAGGTGAAGATCTTTCATATGATTCCCCACTTGTTATAGTCACTCACTTCTAAAGTTGAAAATACTAAATAGTTGAAAATACTAACTAGACAGACAACAAAGTGATCCTATAAGGGTTCCGTTTTTCCTTTTGAGGTACGGAACCCTAAGAACATCAATTTTTCATACGAGAAAAAAACTTTTATATATTTCATAACAGGCGGGGAAAACTATAATTCCTAAAACCCACGTCAACTCGCATTCCACTTTGCGGAGGCAATTTTTCTCGGAAAATCCAATACAAGTCCCGAGTGCTAAGTTTTCTCTCCTCTGTTAGATTGTGTGTAGGTTGTACCTACGTACTTTTATAAATTATATTATTTCTAACTTTTTTATTTATGTGCCCCGTCTTTTATTGTTGGAGATAGAATAGGATTTATAAAATACTAGTTGCTCCGGCGAACTTCGTACCGCCTAACAGTCGATTCTTTTTCAGGCAATTTTAAAAAAATTCTCTCAGCCACATACAGCCGTATTTTTTCGACATTTTGCACGATAATTCAATAACTATGATGCATAAAAATAAATAAAAATCTGTTTTAGAATGCACAGGCGAAGACCTTTCATATGATACCCCACTTGATATAGTCACTCACTTCGAAAGTTGAAAATACTAATTATTAGTTCATGACCACAATTTAATTTTTTTTGTGTGATCTAACCCTAAATTCACGGTTTTCAGATTTTTCCATAAATGTCAGCTATAATATCTACCTACCTGCCAAATTTCATGATTCTAGGTCAACGGGAAGTACCCTTTAGGTTTCTTGACAGACAGACGAGCAGACAGACAGACAGACAGACAACAAAGTGATCCTATAAGGGTTCCGTTTTTCCTTTTGAGGTACGGAACCCTAAAAAAGCTTTATTAAGTTACGTATAAAAATGCCCACTTTGCCTAAACGAATTTAAATGAAAACAAAAACGAAAGCACCAAAAAGTCAAACGTCCGCGTAAATAACGAACGGAACGTGTTTCACTATTCATTCATCACAGTAATTTTCCAAAATCACCCAAAATATGACTTTAATGCTGTCAAAATAGAGTCGTAATTCTAACGGCAAAATAACGCCATCGAATTCCATATGCCTTCAAAAAAACTCATCCCACTAAAAGTCCTTTGGGCACTATAATAAAAACTCGTTGAGTTTCGAAAATTTAAAAAGGAGAAGATTTTTCGTGCTGTCCCTACCGGCCTAATTACATCCGCCGTGTCGCCTGCGAGGTCATTTAATGCTATTATTTTAGAGACTTTTTTTGCTGACTGTTCAGTCTGAGCACGGCTATAGAGATACTTTTTATTAACAGGACATTTCCAACTAGATTTTCGTGTCATTGTTTATGTCAGAAAAAAATATTCCAGACTCGCTGATGCCCGCGACTTCGTCCGCGTGGAATTAGGGTTGATCAAACATCCGATATTATATTCTATTCTATTCTATTAAAATATCACTTGCTTTAACGGTGAAGGAAAACATCGTGAGGAAACCTACATGCCTGAGAGTTCTCCATAATGTTCTCAAAGGTGTGTGAAGTCTGCCAATCCGCACTTGGCCAGCGTGATAGACTATGGCCAAAACCCTTCTCACTCTGAGAGGAGACCTGTGCTCTGTAGTGAGCCGGTGATGGGTTGATCACGATGATGATGATGATGATAGAATTAAGGTATTGATGATATTATTTTGCAAGGCTAGAAGACTCGCTTCTTCCCCCTTTCATTCAGCTTCGCCGACTTTATTTCATTTCATTCAGATACAAGTTAGCCGTTGACTGCAATCTCACCTGATGGTAAGTGATGATGCAGTGTAAGATGGAAGCGGGCTAACCTGGAAGGGGTATGGCAGTTTTTATTGAACCCATGCCCCTTTGGTTTTTACACGGCATCGTATCGGAACGCTAAATCGTGTGGTAACTGGCCACGGCCGAAGCCTCCCACCAGAGGACCTCCTTTGCTAGCTTCTGACTTTGCGCTTTCCGAAAACAAGCTAGAGGTAGAAGAGACAACACTATTCAACGTCGTTTGTCAAAAAAGTTTGGTCTGTTTTTTAGGGTTCCGTACCTGAAAAGGAAAAAATAAACCCTGTTTTCACGGGATTAAAAAAAACTGAATCAATGCGAGTGAAAAGGCGAGTTTCAAATAACCATCTCCGACTATTTTATCGGAAAACCTCTGATTCTTGTTCGTGTTTTCAAATAGCCTTACAGAATTTTATCTAGGGGCCTCTTCATTTGTCAACGTCGACAAGTCCGAGATATATTGGTCGCGACAAATCGTGCGATTGCTATCTATTGATTGTAGTGATTCGCATAGTTATAGTACGCGACAAGCCGAGATGGTGTACATTCTAAAACAGATTTTTATTTATTTTTATGCATAATATTTTTTTATTTATCGTGCAAAATGTCGAAAAAATACGGCCGTAGTACGGAACCCTTGGTGCGCGAATCTGACTCGCACTTGGCCAGTTTTTTCTACCCATACTGATTTCATACTGATTAATAATTTGCCTTGTGAACTCTCGATCAACTCTCAGAAGCATCCAATTATTTTATAAGACGCTTAGATTTACGATAATACTTTGATAGTCGATTCTAAATCAGAAGCATGCATTAAATGCTAATTTTACTGCGAATTTATTCATTGGATGCATTTTACTTTTATGTGCGTTATTTTATTCTGATACTAGTTTAAGACGCTAGATGGTTTGCTAAGTGAACCTTTTGATATTGGACGTTTTAGGACACTGGAGATTGTGGGACTGGACAGACAACAAAGAGATCCTATAAGGGTTCCTTTTTTCCTTTTGAGGTATTGAGGAGGTTTGGAGGTAGGTTTCCTAAAAATCTAAAACATAGGAATTTTTAAAAAATATCTATGTCCAGAAGTGGTTAGTGGAAGTCCCTCGATCGAGAGCCGAGATGGAATCGAGTGATAGCAGCATTTGTTGTAACTAATAAACCCACGACGGGCTGACGTTGACAAATGACGGGCCGCGCTAATCGATGTGTTCGCAAGCCGATATGCCTTTTGATAACATCTACCTTCTTAGGGTGCGTTGATCTGACCAAGACCATTTACATGTAACTAGATGATGCTCGCGACGGGTTTATACAGGCTGTAACCAGAACGCTGGCAATTTGATTTTCCAGGATAAAAAGTATCCTAATGTCACTCTCCAGATACCCATGAGAAAAATCACGTCGACACGTTGCTCCGTTGCGACGTGATTGAAGGACGAACCAACAAACCAACAAACCAAGAAACCAATGAACCAACAAACCAACAAACAAACTCACTTTCACATTTATAATATGGGCTGACGTTGACAAATGACGGGACGCGGTAATCGATGTGTTCGCAAGCCGATATGCCTTTTGATAACATCTACCTTCTTAGGGTGCGTGGATACTGGCCAAGACCATTTACATGTAACTAGATGATGCTCGCGACGGGTTTATACAGGGTGTAACCAGAAGGCTGGCAATTTGATTTTCCGGGATAAAAAGTATCCTAATGTCACTCTCCAGGTCTTAAACTACTCGTATACCCATGAGAAAAATCACGTCGATACGTTGCTCCGTTGCGACGTGATTGAAGGACAAACCTACAAACCAACAAACCAAGAAACTAATAAACCAACAAACAAACACACCTTCAACATTTATAATATGGGGTGACGTTGACAAAATTGACGGGACGCGCTTTCCTATGTGTTCGCAAGCCGATATGCCTTTTTATAACATCTACCTACCTTCTTAGGGTGCGTGGATACTGGCCAAGACCATTTACATGTAACTAGATCATGCTCGCGATGGGTTTATACAGGATGAAACCGGAACGCTAGCAAAAACGAAGACAGGTGAATGCGGCCAAGTGCGAGTCAGGCTCGCGCAATGAGGGTTCCGTACTACAGTCGTATTTTTTCGACATTTTGCACGATAATTCAAAAACTATGATGCATAAAAATAAATAAAAATTTGTTTTAAAATGTACAGGTGAAGACCTTTCATATAGTCACTCACTTCCAAAGTTGAAAATACTAATTATTATTTCATGACTACAATTTAATTTTTTTTGTGTGACCAAACCCTAAATTCACGGTTTTCAGATTTTTCCCCAAATGTCAGCTATAAGATCTACCTATCTGCCAAACTTCATGATTCTAGGTCAACGGGAAGTACCCTGTAGGTTTCTTGACAGACATACAGACAGACAGACAGACAACAAAGTGATCCTATAAGGGTTCCGTTTTTCCTTTTGAGGTACGGAACCCTAAAAACACGCAAAATCCATGTATACAACGTAACCATACGCCTTCACTCGCCATCGTGAATATCAGACCTGTAGCACGGACTGTAGCAAGTTTCTATAAGTTATTTTAAATAGATCCCACGCGACCGACAATGTAGGTAACAAATAATGTTTAAAAGATAATCGAGATTAAATCTGAAAATATCAAACGTATCAATAAATTATAAGCCAATTTTTCCACAAATGACTCAATATTTTTTCCATAATTTACTTATTCCTGGAAACCCTCCTTGTTTATAATATCATAACGCTTCCCGTCGTCCCGCCTCGTGCTATTCCATGGGGTATAATAAGGAAAATCGGGTCATTATTATGTTTTGGTATAATCCTATAACTTTCGGGCACAATCCGGTATCCCCTTGTCTGGGTTATTTATTGACAATATTTATTTTTCTGTAGGTATAAGCTTTCAGTGGTGATAGCGCCTAATTGTTCAGACGTCGGCATTTTATTCGGAAGGTCGGGGGTTTAATCCTGGGCACACAGTTCTGACTTTCAGAGTTATATAACATGCGTCCAGTATAGCTCAACGGGCTGCGAAGATTAAATGGCATGTTTGGCTTTCAGCTCTAAGATAACGTCGTCACATTGAAACAGGTAGGTTCGTCCGCGTGGACTACACAAATTTCAAACCCCTATTTCACCCCCTTAGGGGTTGAATTTTCAATAATCCTTTCTTAGCAGATGGCTGCGTCATAATAGCTATCTGCATGTCAATATTCAGCCTGATCCGTCCAGTAGTTTGAGCTGTGCGTTGATAGATCTGTCAGTCAGTCACCTTTTTCTTTATATATTTAGATTGCATATTATCGAACCCTGATCCTTTCGCTTACAAAGCTAGATATTCCATCATTTGCAACACGGAAGTCTTTATTCGAGTGAAATATTATTTATAATAGAGGTAGGTAGATATGAACAATGCAATTTTTCCGTTATACGGAATTTCCACCACCAAATTTTCGCCTCATACACTCAAAGTAACCATCTAAACACAAATTTACGGCGCTAACTTTGCACCGCGCCGAGAGAATTCGCCTGCCAGCAGCTTTAAGATCATCGCACACTACCGTAAGAGCCGCAAACGCCAAAAAACTACGTGTCAAGTTTTTACAAAACAAATTGTGTTTCGTGCGTCAGCGCCTCTTATTCAAATCTCATCGTCTGGCCAGCGTTATGGACTATGGCCACAATTCTTCTTATTCTGAAAGTAGTAGAGTGGTCCGTGGCGATGGGTTTTTGACTATGATAATGATGAATACTTATTTAACCTAGTCTCTTAATATTCAGGTAAAGAACACTCTATGAATACCTAAACTTCGATTTAGTTTCCGCGCGTTTCTGTTAATTCATTTTGGGACATGCGAGTCACTAGCGACATAAGATGGCTCTGGCGACTCTTTCCTTGCAATTAATTATTCAATACTAAGAATGCGCTGACGTACGAAGCACAATTCAATCGCATAATGATCCACACTGCTGCTGAGTCCTATGTATGAAATAAAGAAAAAAAGAGAAAGTGTTTTAATATCATAGACAAAAAAGCATATAAGTAAATGTAAAATTTTCATCTGTGACACTACCCCAAATGGGTGTAGGTACTGCTCAGTATAATGTCTCGCATCATATGCACCAACATGCATAAAATGCAGGACACCGATTTTTAGCTGTGACCCGTATGACGTCACAGCACAGTATGAGTTACTTCCATGTGTCCATTGCAGTCGACCTGTTGCTTCATTCATGCATCATTCTTAGAACTGAAAAATGCTTTGCAATTCACCCTTTGGCCTTCATCCGTTTGTAGCTTTTACAGATCTTGTGCCAACGGCTCTTGCAGCAATGTGTGCCATAACCTAATGCGAACTTTCCTAATGGTATTTACCCTCCAACGTAAGGGAAGTATTTTGACTGTTAGATTTTACGTAACAAGACTTACACGTATAAGTTTACAAAGCTTATAATATCTTAGCGTAAGGAAAACTTTCGAGTTGCTAATTATTCACGATATCTAATTATGTATTTTAATATATACAACGGGTTAATAATACTACGATTAATTTAAAGTTTTTATTTGTCGATATTTCAACCCAATTGTACGGGTCGTGGTCACAACGGGACTAGGGTACTCAAATCAAATCAAATCAAATGTTTTATTCAAAATAGAAAATAAATTACCATTTTTGAAAGTCCGTTTTTGCATTTGTAAGATGATATAGTGGTGATAATTTTTACGTGAACTTGAAAACTAAAGCTACGAGGGTTCCAAACGCGCCCAGGTCTGCGAGAGTAGAAGTTCGAGCTGTCATGGGCAGTAGCGAACTACCCTCTTTCTTGTTCTTTTCGCTGGAACGCGCCTTTGTATGCGTGGATTGTTGTATTTTTAAAATCCCGTGGGAACTCTTTAATTTATCCGGGCTAAAAAGTTGCTAAAAAGTGTTCTTCCCCAGGATGTAACCTATCTCTGTACCAAATTTCATCAAAATTAGTTAAGCTGTTGGACCGTGATAAGCTAGCAGACAGACAGACAGACACACTTAAGTATTTATAATATTAAGTATGGATTTTACCGAGCTAAGTCGGGACGAGTCATCAGTCAGTACTCATAACGACATATTATATTATATACATAATATAGTAAGTATGTATATATTTTATATACTAAGTTTATGCTAACTTTACGTTGCTTGAATGGTAATAAAAACTTTAGTACCGTATTAAAATAGATAAAAAAATAATTTAAATACATAAAACTATGAATAAACCTCGAATTAGTATACAATACAGAATGATTTCAAACATTTGAAAACGTACCGTATTCTTCGTCAGTTAGAGTACAATTTCAATTGCATATTCAAAATCATTGTCCACTTCAGATAACAAAGGTTGAATTTGCATAGAAATAAACAAGGGATGATTTCGGACGATTTATGGACGTTAGGTATGTTCTATGTACAGTGTAGAATATAACAGTAAGTCAACGAGACCGTGCGAATATGTGCTGCCAGCGAGGTAGAGTTAAATCGTCGCTGGGTCATAGTTCCCGATAGTTAGGGAATGTGTGACAAAACCTCGAGGCTTCGACGTCACTGGCAGGTGTCAAATGTTATTTGATGCTAGTAGGCTATGAAACGAATATTTTTCTGATAGTTAAGGGAAGTTCTAGCAAAACGTCAAGGCTTCGTCGCCACTTGTAGGGATCAAATGTTACCTACATTTTACGAAATTTTACGCAAAGTTACGCATTTCAGCGAGAAGCTACTTGTTTACCTTTAAAGTAAAACTAAAGAAAACTAAGGAAAACTAAAATAGGCACCTTAGATTTTTTTATAAAAATGGCGAGCAAACGAGCAGGCGGGTCACCTGATGTTAAGTGATTATCGCCGCCCATGAACATTTGCAGTACCAGAGGAACCACCAATGCGTTTCCGGCCTCTCAGGAATTTGTTGGTCTGCCCCTTGAATAACCCCATGTTGTAATCTAAAGGGAACACCGTCGAAGGGAGTTGATTCCACAGTTTGCATGTGCGTGAAAAAAAGGATCTGGCATAACGGGCGGTCGAAGTGCTCCAGAAACCCAGGTGGTGAGGGTGGAATTGTTTGCGGTGGCGTGCGCTGCGGTTGCAGAAAAAGTTAGATACTGACATTTGGACTTTCTGATGTTTCTACACTGTGCGAAGCGGCTTTGTTTTGACCAAACTAACTAATGACTATAAATGCCCGATAGTATCGGATCTCGTGCGTGAATTTTGCTATAATTTGAGGCTGAACATGGATTTATTGGCCAGTCATCGGATAGCCTTGTTAACATAGTTTAGACTATATTATTATTTAATACAATCAATACTAATATTGATGACACATGGATCTGAGACATATAGCCGCACTCAGAGTCGCTTAATCGTTACTTAAGGCATTCCTTATCCATACTAATTTATTTAACGATTAAGCGACTCTGAGTGCGGCCGTAAGAGTACTAAGTAAGCAATATTTGTGTGTAATTCTTGCTCAAGAGGTTCCTCGTCAATTCCGTGATTTCAACACAGTTTTTTCAGAATTATTGCCTACTTTTCTAAGAAATACAAACACAATTCAATCGTTATAAAAGTTCTGGAATTCCGTTATATATGCAAGTTGTTACGATTTTGTCACTTTTCGTTATTCTCAAGATGTTTTGTCACGAAGCACCTACCAGGGTGGCATAAAATTGAAGAGCTGTCTCGAGTTTTGACTGTAATTCTGCCCACGTGACCCGTAATTTGGCGTACGGAAACGTTATCAGCTACGCTTCCTTGCCAACTACGTACATATTATGCGACTCTAAGAAAACTACAGGAAATGCCTTTACATTAGAAATACTTAGAAAGATTTTTTTTTCAAAAAAACTTACAATTTCAATAATCTAAATATATGTCGGAGAACAAGAGGATGGCCGATAATTATCTTTAGCCGACATCAGAAGGTAGTAATTAATAAGTAGGTACTTTAATCCATGTTCTTTACAAATAGTTCTCAGTAACGTATCGCACATGGAAACCATCAACGTAACACAACCGGATCACCCTAACCTAACCCTACCTAGGTCGCCTCCAACCACCCCTCACAGCGACCCCTCACCTCACTCTAAACTAATCTCAATATCATCATCATCATCATCATCATCACATCATCATCATCATCATCATCATCGTCATCGTCATAACTCATAACCAAAGCATGTCTCAACCAAAGCATGTCACACTCAATACAAGTCACAAACAAAGCTAGTGTGGGAATAATTTTCAAAAATGTGGGCATAGATCGTGTATCCCACATCTGATGTCGGAGAACAAGAGGATGGCCGATAATTCCGATGTCTCCGACATATATAAAAGAAAAAGGTGACTGACTGACTGACTGATCTATCAACGCACAGCTCAAACTAAACTGAACGGATCGGGCTGAATTTTGGCATGCAGATGGCTATCATAATGTAAACATCCGCTAAGGAAGGATTTTTGAATATTCAACTCCTAAGGGGGTGAAATAGGGGTTTGAAATTTGTGTAGTCCACGCGGACAAAGTCACGAGCATAAGCTAGTTATCAAAAATATCGAAGTCAAAGGTGTCTAGCAAGTGCCAAAAAGAATTACGAATGTGCAAGAGTGCAATGTAAGAGGCGATGCGTGGAGCGCGTGGTATGTTATTACATCAAAACATAAACTTAAAAAAAACAATTTAATTCACTTAGCCTATGCTAAACTGAATTTCTTAGGCTTATTAACCACCAATGACTTTTTTGCCGTAATGCGTAAAAAAGCGGCATATATCCTGCAGCGCTTACGTGCCAGCGACTACGGCATCCTAAAGGTAATTGCTACCAGGCCCGACTGTCCCGTACTACACCACTGTATGAAGGTAGTTTTGGGTTAGTATAATAAAATTAACTGTACTTACCTATTAATGAACTAACAATACTAACTTACTAATTAAGGAAAAATTGTAACTAACTTACCAGTCTATGGATGGTGTTGTATATGTGTGTAACTATTGTACATGTGTGCGATGTTGCCTCATCGTTATGTTTGTTATTTTATTAAAGCAGTGTGACCTCACGAGTAGATATTACACTACTAGATCACGACTAGATATTACTACACATCGGACAAAATACTTTAGGAATTCCTTCACGGTCACTGCTATCTGTTTAAGGAACGAGCTTCCCTCGCAAATCTATCGTGCTGAATCCCTTAACAAATTTAAAATTGACGTCAAAGATCATTACCTATCTCTTTGCTATCATCAGTAACGGCATAGTTTATTATTTAAATCTATGTGTATATATATCTATGTAGTCTTATGTATGTCTATTATATTTTATTTGTATGTATTAGTGTATTAACAATATGTATTTTATATTCTTATTATATGGTTTAGTTTATTTAGCTATTGGTATTTAGGTTTATTTTACACCACCTCCCATTGTCCATTTGTTCGTTTTTTCCCTAGCGTTAAGGTTGTCTGGAAGAGATCGCTATTTAGCGATAAGACCGCCTTTTTGTACCTACTTATTAAGATTTCTTTTTGTAACCTGTCATTTGTGTTTCTGTGGTGCAATAAAGTATATACATACATACATACATATTATAGACCAGAGGGGAAGCTTCACACTGGCTCACGCACACCACGACGTGTCACGGACGCTCCGTTTGCGCCCAGTTCGATGGCAAACGGCGGCAAACGGAGCGTCCATTGATGTTGGAACGTCCGTGACACGTCGTCGTGTGCGTGAGCTGCGTAATGAGTGAGTGAACCTACAGCCAGCCGCTAGTATAAAGCTTCCCCTCTACTCTATATATCTACTCGTGTGGTGTGACTATAGCTACCGTGCGTTTCATTCGTGTTTTCCCGATGTTACAAATGGAAACGTCTGAAATAAACGTTTATTATTTATTTATTTATTTATTTATTATCATTAATCCTGTAGCTTCGGTTTCGGCGATAGCCAATTCTTCGGCTTTGACCAGAAATCTTGGAAGAGGCTCACCTAGCACCGGAAAGAATGGCGCGTGTGGGCTCCATATAAAATACTGCAGATAAAATAAATCCCAATAGATTTAGAGGTATCCCACTATGTACGCGGATTCCAAGATTTATTCTGTCCACGTAAACAAGGCGTAGGCAAAAATACACCGACAGCGATGTGGTCTGACGTTGCATCTTGACTTTAAAATGTTGAGTCGTCTATCTTCCTTGCCTCTAGGAATTTACGAGTGGGTTGGTGGAAACGCTAAACAATAATAACTGGGTAATTTTGAAATACCAGAGCTTTCAGTAAATGTTTTTGAGCAAAGAGGAAACGACATATGAAAATGAAATGAGACTAAGCATTGGCAATGTGTGCGTGTGCGTGTGTTAACAATGGAGTGGATGTTCAAGCCATTTTTATCTGGATGCTATTCTCTAATCTCCCAATCCGCACTTGACCTGCGTGGTGGACTATGGCCTAAACCCTTCTGATTCTCCGTGTTCAGTAGTGGGCTGGCGATGGGTGGTTGATGATGATGACGATTCTTTAATCTAAATCTAAATAAGTATATAAAAGGAAAAGCTGACTGACTGACTGACTGATCTATCAACGCACAGAACAAACCACTGGACGGATCGGACTGAAATTTGGCATGCAGATAGCTACTATGATGTAGGCATCCGCTAAGAAAGGATTTTTGAAAATTCAACGCCTAAAGGGGTGAAATAGGCATTTGAAATTTGTGTGGTCAACGTGTACGAAATCGAGAGCATAAACTAGCTAATTTATATATTTTTTGCTGGAATATTCTCGAGAAGTTGCTGTAACAGAAAAAATACATTTCCAAGCAGACAATTTTTGATACAGGAAAAAGTCATGACACCAGCTGTTTCCATGACGCTACCGCATTCCACATGACACTTCATCCTGTCAATAGTCCCGACCAATACGACGGCTCAATCCGGCGTGACAAATTAAATTCGCCGGGAAAAACGCACAAAAGGCGGAGTGAAAACAACCACCTTCGTGCTATTTCAAAGCGGTGAAACATAACCCTCGATTGAAAAAACACGATGCCAATTTAGGTTTATAAACGTAGGAATTATATTTATGCATCATTTTTATGTACTACTAGATGATTCCCGTGACTTCGTCTGCGTGGATTTTGGTTTTTTTTAATCCCTGGGAACTCTTTGATTTTCCGGGATAAAAAGTAGTCCCGGGAAGTAAGCTAACTCTGTACCAAATTTCATCCAAATCGATTAAACTGTCGGGCCGTGAAAAGCTAGCAGACAGACAGACACACTTTCGCATTTATAATATTAGTATGGAAGTAGATTAGATCAGGCATTATCAAAATAGACAACTGGAGTAGTTAAGTGAGTATAGATCCCGTCTGTTAATATTTACGAATACAACCACGCTTAAATCCTATATGACAAATTAATTATTAAATTCCTTTCGGCGTGCGTATTTCTTTGATTCAACTAGGTATAACTTGAATACCTTCAAGGCAAAAATGAATAGGCATCTTCTATGCAAGCGTGCTCCAACCTAGACCTCACAATTGCTCTGTCTCTCAGGCATGATTGTCGTCAAGCGCAAGCCGATCACACAAAAAAAAAATTGTGTGGGAAATCGCACAAAAGGTGGACTCAAAACCTTCGTGCTCTTTCAAAGTGAAACATAATATTTGATTGGAAATACACTGCCAATTCATGTATTATGTGCCATTGACCACTGACTATTAACACCCAACAGAATAGTCAGTCAATATCCTAACCAATATGAACCCAGCGTAGTAAATTAAACTCGTCGGAAACAACGTGCGAAAGGCGGGGTTAAAAAGTCATGAAACCAGCTGTTTTCGCGATACTACCTCATCCTATTCTATCCATGTTCTATCTAACGCGGCAGTAACGCTTGCAACATAGGCCCGTATGTTTCCCGCTAATACGACCTCTCAGGCGACATTCCCCGCATTTTCTCGGTCCAGATTGACACTGTTCCAAACAATCGGAGAGCTCGCTTTAATCTCGGCAATAAATTTCCTTTATCTCCCCAGACGTTACGCCAAAAAAGGGGGATATTCTTTTGGAGAACGACCCTGTTTCGCGATTAACTTGCTCCGCCACCAACCCTTATTGGGAAATGAAATGTTACGGCCGTTACAATCTGTTTTTGAGGAGTTTGAGATTGAACAATTGATTCAGTGTCATAATTTTATTTATTACTCGATTTTTCCAGTGGCTGCGTGTACTGTAGGTACCTACTTAGTTTTATAGATCCCGTTGAAATTTTTCAAAATCCTTTGTGAGATCGTTTCCTTTCCTCCTCTTCCTTCTTCCTTCCTTAGTGAGGATGGACGTTATAGCCAAAGACGACGACGAAGAGATTCTACCCCTAAGGGGGTGAAATAGGGGTTTGAAATATGTGTAATCCACGTGGACAAAGTCGCGAGCATAAGCTATTGAACAATAAGTAAAATCTATCACTGTGTAAAAAAATCTGTCAAGTGCGAGTGTCATTTTTTTAGCGGCAATAGATTTCTATACACATTCTTTGAAAATTTCAACTCTATCTATTACGATTCACGAGATAATACAGCCTGCTGACAGACGGACGGATGGAATAGGGTCCCTTCGGACCTTAAAACTAGTATTTAAGTTCAGGGACAAAATTTGCAAAATGCCGCAATTCTGTGAATTGGTCCTATAGGTACAAAATACTGATCAAAATAATATCAATCTAGTTTTACAAGCAACTGTCAAATCCAGAACTAACATCAGTACCCTTATTATAAATGCGAAAGTGTGTTTAGTTTGTTGGTTTGTTGGTTTATTGGTTTGTTGGTTTGTTGGTTTGTCCTTCAATCACGTCGCAACGGAGCAACGGATCGGTGTGATTTTTTGCATGGGTAATAGGTACATAAAGACATGGAGAGTGACATAGGCTACTTTTTATCCTAGAAAATCAAAGAGTTCCCACGGGATTTTTAATAAACCTAATTCCAAGCCGACGAAGTCGCGGGTATCAGCTAGTACAAAATACTGATCAAACTAATATCAATCTAGTTTTACAAGCAACTGTCAAATCCAGAACTAACATAGTGATATAAATCAATTTCCCTGCACGTGCCACTAGCTTGAAAGGGAAGACGTCCCAGAATTTATTTTCGCTCCACACCTTTTACTGAAGATTCAACCCTAACATGTAAGAATAGAGTTTACAACGAAATGGCAAATTAAATCCTAAATTTTCAAAGGATGTAACGTTGATACTTGGCAAAGCCCTTTCAATGAGGTACATAAGCACAGAATTCAGAATAAGTTTAGAAGTGTTAAAGCCTAAAGGAGCGATATTGTCTCTGCGTAGATTAACAGTGACATATGACGAGTTATTATAAAAGCAGATGTATAGTGTTACCTACAGTGTAAGTTCATTATTATCATCTTCATCGTCAACCGAAAGACTCCACTGCTGGACAAACTAGGCATAGGTCTCTTGTATGGACTTCCACACGTCACGGTCTTGCGCCGCCTGAATCCAACGGTTCCCTGCGCCTCGTTTGAGATCCTCTGTCCACCTAGTGGGAGTCATCTGACGCTGCAGTCTCCAACACAACGTCACCATTCTACCACCTTGGAACCCCTGAACTATGAAGGTTACTCTGGTTCTCCTAAGTAATTACTCATAGCGTAAGGAAAACTGTATGCTTGAGTGTTCTTCACAGTCAAATGGTTTATTCAAATAGGTAACAAATTACACTTTTTGATGGCCGGTTGTTGCATTTGCAAGATGTTGATATAGTCGTGATAATTTTTAAGCGAACTTAACACTAAAGCTGCGAGGGTTCCAAACGCGCCCAAGTCTGAGTCATAATATTCTCAAAGGTGCGTGAAGCTTACCAATCTGCACTTGGCTAGCTTTGTAGACTATGGCCCAAACCTTTCAACGCTTAATATTTTAGTACTGCTACACGTACTCTTACATTGCATGTGCGGGGCGACTGAGTATTGCGTGTTCTTTAAGTAGTAATAGTTCTTTGATAAAACGCTGTCTCAGTACTGAAGATGGCAGATACTATTTCTATTAAGTTATTTAAGATTCTGTGTAAAAGTGTAAGGTGGTTCTAATTTACGGGAAACCGATAGAAAATATCGTATGATAGTTCACGTTAGTTCGATGGTATGTTCAATTGTTATTTGGACGATAAGGTAACGGAATAGGGGCGTATGATTCTTTTGAGAAATTGCTGCCTTTAAAATCTTTTATACGTATCCGATGATATTATTTTTCTTTGAACATGATTTGTGAACGTGTAAAAGATTGGGTTTCGACTTCAGAGCTTTCCTTGCGTTTTACCGATAAGTATCTAATATCTATACTAATATTATAAATGCGAAACGAAAGTGTGTTTGTTTGTTTGTTCTTTTTTGTTCTTCCTTTACACCCTAGCTAAGCAAGACTTGCGCAGCGAGGGTTCCGTACAACAGCCGTATTTTTTCGACATTTTGCAAGATAAATCAAAAACTATTATGCATAAAAATAAATAAAAATCTGTTTTAGAATTTACAGCTCTTTCGTATGATACCCCACTTGATATAGTAATCTTACGTTGAAAGTTGAAAACACTAATTATTTGTTCATGAACAGATTTTAATATTTTTTTGTGATTTAACCACAAATTCATGGTTTTCGGATCTATTCCTTTACTTGAGTTTCTACGAGATTATGAAACCTTTATTTTATTTTTATTTTTATTTTTCATGTATCAAAATTGTAGTTACAAAGTAATAATAAATTAAGTTACATTGGAAATGCTTTACTCTTAGATGAAGTCGCGGGCAGCATCTAAGTACCTATATGGTAACGGATAGATATAGGCTAACTTTTATTTCAGATAATGAGTTTCCAGGGGATTTTCAAAAAACCTAAATCCACGCGGACAAATTCGCGGGCACCATCTAGATATTATGCAATATTTTCTTACTTTTAGATTGAAAAATATATTTTTATATACGACAATTTGATTTAGATTCCATAAAACGCTAAATCCGTACAAAGGCCGCCTCCTAATAAGCTAATGTACTGCGACGAGGACACAGACTCAGATCCCTAATGAGTCCAATTTAGCTGAAGTCACGAGCGACGGCTGTTTCAAATTCAATTGCTGACGCAACGAAATGTCCAACGTTTTAGACGTTTTAGATGAGAGTATCTGAATTTTCCGTGTCGTCTAAATTATAATGTTTCGTAGTTTAATGCTGTCTAGGGTTGTATAACTTCAGCATATTTTGTAACTACTTGGCCCACCCCAGCTTCAGGTGGGCTTGGGTACCTATTTATGAACATGTTATATCTAAAATTTTATTTTTATACCTACTAGCTGCCCCGACGAACTTCGTACCGCGTAACAGTCGATTATTTTTCAGGATTAAAAAAAAAATTCTCGCCGTAAGAACCATCCTCGTACTTCAAGGAATATTATGAAAAAAGAATTAGCGAAATCGGTTTAACTGTTCTCGAGATTTGCGATCAGCAACACATTCAGTGACTCATTTTTATAAGTATATAGAGATGTCTATGATTCAACATGACCATTCCATCGCCGGCCCACTACTGAGTGCTCGGACTGTAGTGCTCTGTTGTTGATGATGTTTTATTTGCAATACTTATATCGTAAACTGTTACAAAATTATAGGATTTTTTATATTCTTTTACGCGTTTTTTTTCGTGGTATCATAGCAGTAATCATCAGTACTATCACCTGTCTTCGTTTTTGCTAGCGTTCTGGTTACACCCTGTATAGAAACTTTACCCTGCTTCGCATGAGTAGCTTGAGAGAAACTATACGATAATACGATGACGAATTCCCTGACGCAATGATTAGCACTGTGGCCTTATAAGTGGGAGGCACAGCGTTTGATTCCCGGCAGAGGCAATTTGGGTATTTATAATTTCTAAATTGTCTCTGGTCCTGTCTGGTGGAAGGCTACAGTTAGCAACCAACCGGCAAAGCCGTACGTACCGCCAAGCGATTTGGCGTTCCGATACGATGCCGTGTAGAAACCGATAAGGGGCATAAGTTCATTAAAACTCCTATCCCTTCCAAGAACAGAGTAATAAAAAAATATGTATTAACGTTTATAAACGGGTACATTTAAATAAATAAAAACTTTTGAATTTTTTTGTAATACTGAATTCAAAGGAATGGAATATCTGTAATCAAATAAATGAATGATAAAAGACACTGAATCAAATCCGTAATGAATCCGAGTGCGTCGAAATCACGAGCGAGACGTCGACTCGAGTTTCAAATTCAATTGCTGACAAAACGAAACGACTGGAACTGAATTTATTTGAGAATGGATATCTATAGTACGCGACAGATCGTGATGGCAATCGGGGAGGGAAGGCCGCGTACACCCGCACAGCCGTCGCGCTAACCCGGTGCGGGCGAGTGCGGGTGACGTGCAGGCCTGCGGAGCGTCACCCCGCCTCATACCCCGATTGCTATCTCAACCAATCACGGACTATCCATCTTTATATATATATATATATATTGTTCTGATATAAGTAAGCCCTTGACTGCAATCTGACCTGATGGTAAGTAATAATGCAGTCTTAGATAGAAGCGGGCCGAAATTTCAAGGCAGTGGCAGCTTCTAGACAAGCTCGCTCAGTCTTAAACTACATCATCACTTGCCACCAGGTCTGATTGCAGTCAAACGCTAGTCATTAAATTAAAAAAAAAATCTTTTCACACCACAATATCAAAGAGATCCTCAAAATATCAAACAAAAGACCGAGATGATATCCTCAAAGAAAAAAAAAGATGCTTAGATAAAGCCTTCAACATTTGGTCGCATTGAATTTCTATCCTAAATGTAAAAAAATACAATGATATTTCTTCGTTCCTTCCTCACCCAGACAGTGGCTTAATGAAGTGGGCCTGCTATTATGGAAATTGGGATAGGGTCTCATCCCGTTTCGAATCCACCGAGATGTCATTTTACTAGAGGCACAGTAAAGTTTACGACAGGTATGAAGCTTGTAACAAAATCGCGAGGCTTCACTTGTCAAATGTAGGCTATGAAGCGATTAGGACGTGTGACATGGGCCTTTGCGAAAGGCTGCGTGGCAAAGAGTTTTAAATATTACTTAAAATTATTAATATTTTTAAATCTTTGATTTCACGTCACCCCTATTGTCCTTTCCCAGACAGACAGACAGACAGGCAGACAGACTGAAGACACACTTTCGCATTTATAATATTAGTATAGATGAAATAGATTATGACATTGACAGACAGAGTACCTAGGAATAGGTCTATAATTAATTAGATTATAACATGGGGGTTATTCAAGGGCGGACCAACAAATTCTGAAAAGCCGCCAATGCATTGGTGGTTCCTCTGGTACTGCAAATGTTCATGGGCGGCGGTAATCACTTAACATCAGGTGACCCGCCTGTCCGTTTACTCGTCATTTTTATAAAAAAAGGTCTTATGCTAATTCACTGACTGACAAAAACAATTCTTCAATTCCAAAACAATTCCTTAATCATGCTCAATTTAGGGACATTTTGCATGCTCTAGTTATACGATATCTCTACTTTCGAATACGACAATTTTGATGTTTGTCGTATTTTCCAATTTCGCCTCCTCCGAACAGAGTCCCAATTGGATGGATTGTTGATTCGGGGGATTAGATAAGCAGTTTTTGTTGACTGTCGCTGATCGAATGGTGTTTTTTGGATTACGAAATTATCGAATGATTTTGTTATTAGGGGTATTTATTTGCGTTTGATTTGGCGGGATGATATTGTTGTATTGCGTGTCTCAAATTGGTTTCGCTTTGTGTTCTGTCGGGATCATTATTTTGATGTTTATTGATATGATACTTTGGTAGAGTAGACTCTCTTAGTCCCCATTCAACTTGGGGGACATCTCGACCGATAGGAACTTGTCCGAATGGCCGAGTTGCCCCTTTGCAATTTTGTATAGAAGAAGGCGTTACATTGCGGAAGTCCATGATATACAATGAACCAAAAGCTTTGAGTGTGTTTTGGGATTTGTGTGGTGCTGCGTGGTGGTGGTGCGTATTGCTTGCCGAGTGGCTGCTTTTCCTGCATGGTTAGCAGTGGGAGGGCGGGTGGTGCATTTCGCATGCTGCATGTTGCATCATACAGATTTGACCTGTTTCAGCGGATTACAGCAAATTAAGCTTTTGGTTCATTGCCTTTGCAATTTTATAAATTTTTAGATAGCCAGCTCGTCTCCCCTTCAATCTTGTGAGAAATGTTGCAAGTCAAAATATAAACAAAATTTTCCGGAGGTCTTTACACAAAAACAGGAGGCAACCCTAAGCTGTTATAAAATATTCGTGCGTGTCATACTCAAAAAGCATCCCAATGGTGCTAGAACCCTTAGTAGGGTTTCCACAATTTCTAAATAAATAAATAAATCCTGAGTCAGCCACTGACTTATTCATCAAGGCCCAGCCCCAAACCCCCAAGTCTTGATAGCTTGATGGCTGGGTTGGGACTCGCACACAATGACTGTCTTAGTTAGCTGAAAATTTACACCGATTAGATTTGGAAAATCTGGCCATAATATTATGGTCGGATTTTTCGAATTTCTCACGGGGACGAAGTCACGGGCGTTACCTAGTCTTATATATTATAGATATAAATTCAAATTCAAAAATATTTGACTAACGTTCGGCACATCTGATGGATAGTGATGACCAACATGGCACGCGTATGCCTAGTGTTTAAAGTAATAATAATAATAATAGTATAATAACTACTATATTAATTAATTATTAATCTAATATGATGAATTATAATATTTGTAATTATAGTGTTGTGTGTTGTTTTCTTAAAAATAATTTGTTGAAATTGTATTCAAATATGATATTTTCTTTTTATTTATTTATTTGTAATTTCATTTTAATATTTAATTATACCTAATACTTTTATTAAAAAAACTGGATAATTTATTTATGGAAATATATTTTCAGGTAAACATAAACAACACAAAAAAATGGGTAGGTAGGTAAATGAATATTTGTAAATTTCTTATATTTGGCCAACCTCTTTAATTTTGTCTTAGTCAGTGTAGCCAGATAAAACCAGACAAAGGGGTCAAATCTTCGAGTATCAGACTAGCTGATGCCCACGACTTCGTACGCGTGGATTTAGGTTTTAAATCCTGTGGGAACTCCTAAATTTTCCGGGATAAAAAGTAGCCTATGTCATTTCCCGGGTTGCAAGCTACCTCTGTACCAAATATCGTCAAAATCGGTTGAACGGTTGAGCCGTGAAAAGCTAGCAGACAGACAGACACACTTTCGCATTTATAATATTAGTATGGAAGAAGAAATCAAAATCTTGAATATTTACTGTCCCGAAAAACATGTAAAATGTATGGTAACCCCAATACTAACCCTTCATGTTTAGAGTAGAGTTATACAGAGTCCTACGAGACCGTCACAACCGGCGTAACGCGTAAGTTTTGGCGTGATGATTTATATCTCTTAAATTTTGGCATACATAGTACATACGTGATCCCGATATCAGTACCTACAATATGAAATTAAAGTGTTTCACTGAATTGAAAAAAAAATGTAGTTGCAATAGGGTCTTAGACTGGAATAATAAAATGAAGTGATTTTTTGTATAGCGGTAGTTTATAGGGCTAGAATTCATTATTAAAGAGAATAATTAAAAAAAATTATGATTTTCATTTTTTTAGGGGTTGAATTTTCAAAAATCCTTTCTTAGTGGATGCCTACGTCATAATAGCTGTTATGCCAAATTTCAGCCCGATCCGTCCAGTAGTTTGAGCTGTAAGTTGATAGATCAGTCAGTCCGTCAGTCAGTCACCTTTTCCTTTTATAATATGTTTAAATACTAGTCGTCGGAAAATATGAAAAACTATCATTTTACTAAAGTACCTACATTTTGTGAGGTGTCCTATCATTTGTACCACACGTCATCCTCTGAGGAGAGAAGGTTTGTCACTGTCATCCGTCATAAGGCTTCTGTTATGATTTGATCTATTTCCCGTTTCCCGAACGGAGAACTATCTCGTAATAGTGTCCTCGTACGAAATACAGGGTGTAACCAGAACGCTGGCAAAAACGAAGACAAGTGATAGTACTGATGATTACTGATAATATGATACCACAAAAAAAACGAAAAAAATATATAAAAAATCCTATAATTTTGTAAAAGTTTACGATATATTGCAAAAAAAACACCTGACCTCTCAGAAAATGGTTTATCCTAAAAATTCGAAACTTTCAGATTTTTATAGCATCCACAAGCTTAGTTTATGTCACAAATTTCGTAAGATTACCATCACGCTATCAAGACTTAAGGGGAGTAAAACAGCGCGAATTCATGATCATTCATGATCAACCCATCGCCGGCTCACTACAGAGCACGGGTCTCCTCTCATAGTGAGAAGGGTTTGGCCATAGTCTACCACGCTGGCCATGTGCGGATTGGTAGACTTCACACACCTTTGAGAACATTATGGAGAACTCTCAGGCATGCAGGTTTCCTCACGATGTTTTCCTTCACCGTTAAAGCAAGTGATATTTATTAAATTAAAACGCACATAACTCAGAAAAGTTAGAGGTGAGTGCCCGGGATCGAACCCCCGACCTCCGATTAGAAGGCGGACGTCTTAACCACTAGGCTATCACATCTTTCCACTAGGCTATAGCAGCACAAACAGCGCGAATAGTTTCGTGGAAATATACCTACACACTGCATGCTAGCCTGGAACTTGGCAGACAGACAGACACGCTTTCGCATTTATAATAGTAAAAAAAAAAGTATGGAAGTATGGATTTTGTATGGAAATACGTTTGTATAGAAAACGCTGGGGAGCGCGCTAGGATAACTTCTGTCAACAGCAAAATCCATATTTTTCATCATTTCCCTCATTTCCCCTTTGAAATCTGGTGGCAATTAAAAATAAAAGAATATCCAAAAGGAAATCAAAAACTCATGAATCCAATACCGCAGCTTCCAAACCTTTGAATATTGCCATAGTATAAAACAGCTTATGCCTCCCGCAGACAACTGGTAAATTATTTATTACTACCTCATGCCCGCGACTTCGTTCGCGTGGAATTAGGTTTTTAAAAATCCCGTGGGAACTCTTTGATTTTCCAGGATAAAAAGTAGCCTATGTCACTCTCCAGGTCTTTATCTATACCCATACAAAAAATCATGTCAATCTGTTGCACCGTTGCGACGTGATTGAAGGACAAACCAATAAACCAACAAACAAACACCCTTTCGCTTTTAAAATAAGGATATAGGGAAAATAAAATATAGCCTATATTACTCAATACATTTGATATCATAAGGATCCGAGACAATATGGTCGCTAACTATGGGCCTCATAAGAAAGCTCAGAGTCACTTAGCGGGCGATGAAGAGAGCTATGCTTGGAGTTTTTCTACGTGATCAAATCAGAAATGAGGAGATCCGTAGGAGAACTAGAGTAACCGACCATAGCTCAACGGGTGTCGAAGCTAAAGTGGCAATGGGCAGGGCACATAGTTCGGAAAATAGATAGATAGATGTTTCAATTTATTTATTAAATCGGACAACAATTGATCCATTATGTGTTAGTAACAATAAATACTTAATAACTATGTTAATACTTAAACACTAAGGAGTTAGTAACAAAATACTTAATCACTATGTTAGTACTTAATAACTAAAAGGGATTTAGTCCTCTGCACGAGTTTCCCCATCAGAGGACTATCCATTTTGTCCGCTATCATGCGCAGGATCCCGTTGCTGCTTCCTCGGACTCTGGACAATAGTGATGCTGTTTTCTTGCGCCAGATGGCATCGAAGCCATCTGTCCGCGCCTCAGCAAACATAGCTGATGCACTACAGAACCGAGGTTGCCGCAACAAAATCCTGAACGCATTATTATATTGGACTCGCAGCGCATTGTAAGCCCTTTGCGTGTACTGAAACCACAAGCTTGCCGAGTATAAGGATGTACAGTATGCTTTGAACAGCGTGACTTTCACAGCATCTGTACATCGGGCAAACCTGCGGGCCACCATATTCGCTCGGACTGACAATGCCCTGCGTTCCCTTTCCATATCGTCATCATCTCCAAGGTTCTCAGTTAGCAAGTGCCCAAGGTATTTGAATTTGTGAACTCTATTGAGAGCTACTCCATGGAGCTTTAAAGGTGGAATATACGTTGGACACTTGGTACCCGCCTTGAAGACCATGACTTCAGTCTTCTTGACATTGTATTTCAATCCTTGTTCAGCAGCATACGACTTGCATACCGCAAGCATCCTGCGCAGCGCACTGATTGACGGAGCCAGCAGCACCATGTCGTCGGCATAGCTGAGGTTGTTGACGCAGACACCGTCTACGTAGCAGCCTACCGGGATACTGCTGAGTCCCTCAATCAGTTCGTTTACGTACAGGCTGAAAAGCAATGGTGAGCTCAGGCCACCCTGCCGAACGCCACATTCCAGCCTGTACGTGTCCAGGTGTGGGGGTCCCAAGGTGCTGGAATAGCGGCTTCGCACCGGAAAGCGCAGCGTCCTTGTAAGACTACAAGTACCCACTAAGTGGATATATAATTATATAGAATATTCCCTGTGGTAAAGGATAGTACTAGATTTAGGGCTGTCAATTTAGTACAGTATAAAGATTGTATAAGTACATAACAAACAAAAGTCAGCCATTTTCGGGTAGAATATCGTCAAAAAAGCGGCCGTCTGCGCTAGCTCGTAGTTAGTTTAACCGAACGCATTAGGGTCGAAGATATATGGATGAGGCGATTCAATTTATTTTTGAGCATTTCCCCATCAAATTGATGTATGGGGTTAAGTGGTGTGGACCGAACAGCCCATGGACATACCGTTAGGGTGTGCTTAATGGTATTTATTGGGTACTTACTTTTGAATATTTATTGCTGTTTTCTTTTTTGTTACGTGTGTAACACATGAGTTTCTCAGTTATAAACCTTTTTGTTACGTGTGTAACACATGAGTTTCTCAGTTATAAACCTTTTTGTTACGTGTGTAACACATGAGTTTCTCAGTTATAAACCTTTTTATTACGTGTGTAACACATGAGTTTCTCAGTTATAAACCTTTTTGTTACGTGTGTAACACATGAGTTTCTCAGTTATAAATTGGATCATAAATTGGATGGATTGGGTCGATTTGTGGACTGAGGAGACTAGTACAGACTTGTGAGGAATACGCAGGTCGTCATGGCTTGAAATACAATGTTACAAAAAGTAAATGTATGGTCTTTGAGGCCGCCGGTACAAAACGTCCTCAGAATGTACCACCTGTGCTGCTCTCTGGCGTCTCTTTAGACACGGTGGAGCAGTTCAGATACCTGGGGCACGTGATTACTACCGACCTCAAGGATGATGCAGATGTTGAACGGGAACGGAGGGCACTGTCGATAAGAGCAAACATGATAGCCCGCAGGTTTGCTCGTTGCTCCACCGGTGTTAAGGTTACGCTCTTTAGAGCGTATTGTACGTCCTTATACACGTGCAGCCTGTGGGTTAACTACACGAAGAAACGATACAGTGACCTCCGGGTCCTTTACAACAATGCGTTCAGAATGTTGATGGGGTTGCCCCGATTCTGCAGCGCCTCAGGCATGTTTGCGGACGCGCGCATCGACTGCTTCTATACTAATGTACGCAAGCGGTGCGCGTCGTTGGTGCGCAGAGTGCGGGACAGCCCCAACACCATTCTGCAGATGATTGCAGCCCGACTCGACTGTCCTTATCTTCGGCATTGCTGTGAAAGACATGTTCCAGTACCAATGCCGGAGAGAAGGTACTAGATATTTAATTTTATTTTTATTTATTAATTATTTTATGTATTGGTATTTTACTTTTATTAATTTCAAAGTTGTTATTATGGGTATGTTAACCTGAAATAAATCTATTTTATTTTATTTTATTTTTTATAAACCTTTTTGCACTAGTCAATCCACTCAGCTTCGTTCGGATGGAATTTCTAAAAATCTTTTCTTAGTGGGGTTCTATCTATGTATTATGCAAGTTTCTAATACGCTGTATTGATCTGTAGGTCTATTTTGTCAGTAAGTCGATTTTCCTTTAGATAAAATGATAGCGAGCAAACGAGCAGGCGAGTCACCCGATTACGCTTCCCATGGACATTTGCAGCACCAGAGAAGAGGAACCACTAATGCGTTGTTGGTTTTTAGGGTTCCGTACCTCTAAAGGAAAAAAGGAACACATAGGATCACTTTAGTAATAGTACGCGACAGGTGGAGATGGCAATTGGGGTATGAGGCGGAGGCCCCGCAAACCCACACGTCACCCGCGCAATCCCACACCAGGTTAGCGTGGGGGCTATGCGGGGCGTTCTCACCCCGTTTGCCATCTCATCCTGTCGCGGACTATATCTCCCGCGTAGATGGCTAATCTCTGTGGAAATTGGCTACCATGCCGTGGTCAAAATTCGGTTGTCAACTTGTCAGGCATTGATATAAATGACAAGAAATGGTCAAGTGAACAAAATTTTTCACGGTTTTGGAACCAAATAAATCAGCGCCACCTCTTAGATACTAATGAACGACCCGTTTGAAATCCAGACGTCACTTAGGTTGCATTGGTGCTAAAGCACCACTGAGTCGGTGCCATTTTGTTTGTTCAATATCCCTGTCCATACGAAGTAATACCTATATAAGTCAATGTTGTCAGGACATTATTAGCTAAAAGCCTTGAAAGCTTGCTAAATGGAATTTAATAAAATAAACCCATACACATCAAAACGGTTATCTACATTGAACGTGGGTGTATGAAGTCACCTTTATTTTTGGCGCAATGTACCTACAAAGTGGTTGAGGTGCATTTAGGACTGTGCACACTACATCCAGTGGCGTGCAGATCATAGAGGCATAAATGCACTGCTTACCCCAGTTGTAATAGCTCAATGCATATTTTTCATTATGACCTGCATGTAAACAGGTTCGTACCTAACTAATGCCTACCCTGGCTTCAAACACTGTGCACGCCACTGACTACATCCACTACGATATGATGCCGTTTTCACTTTTGCTGTTTGAGTAACTTTTTCTTCTGTCTGTTGAGTCTGTCAAGAAACCTACAGGATACTTCCCGTTGACCTAGAATCATGAAATTTGGCAGTCCGGTAGGTCACTAGGCAACATTTGCGTTCCGATTATTGCCGACTTAACTCCGACATATCTATATAACTAACTAAAACTACTTACAACTAGATGATGCCGGCGTGGATTTAGATTTTCAAAAACTCTTTGATTTTCCGGGATAAAAAGTAGCCTATGTCACTCTCTAGGTCTTGAACTATATCCATGCAAGAAATCACGCCAATCGGTTGCTCCGTTGCGACGTAATTCAAGGGCAAACCAACAAACAAACACACTTTCCCTTCGCATTTATAATATGGGTATTGATCGGATCGAAATCAGTGTGCACAAGCCTTAAACGGGTAATCCGCCAACGCAAATTCCTTTACAAGTGAATCATAATCGAGTTTGATTTTACATGCAAAATAATTTTTAACCAGGTTTTTAATAATAACTAGCTGGGTGCCTCGACTTTCATCATTATCATGATCAACCCATCGTCGGCTCACTACAGAGCACGGGTCTACTCTCAGAGAAAAGGGTTTTGGCCATAGTGTACCACGCTGGTCATGTGCGGATTGGTAGACTTCAAGTACCTTTGAGAACATTATGGAGAACTCTCAGGCATGCAGGTTTCCTCACGATGTTTTCCTTCACTGTTAAAAGAATAGTTAGAGGTGCGAACCTCCGACCTCCGATTAGAAGGTGGACGTCCTAACCACTAGGTTTGGTCCAGAAGAATTTTTGAAAATCCTTTTTTAATGGGGGTCAAAATTATAAACAAAACTAAACTACTAACTAAATCTCAAGTTTCTAAACCTAGTGGGTTGAGATGTGCGCTGGTATCAGTCAGTCATACACACATACACCAAAATTAGTGAAAATCACATGACAGCCCCTCTAGTTTCTGTAATACAATAACATCGATTAAATCCAGAAAGTATCGATTCAAAAACGATTAAGAATTAATCGTTATATCGATGGCAATGAGCACTTGTCGTTTGTCACTCAATGTCCAATCGATTGTAAGATAATATTCATCGAAAGAGTTAAATGGGTAGATATTTCTTCGGATAACCGATTACGATCAAGGGGTCAAAAATGTAACTCAAAGTTTAAAAGGTTAACTGGTAATAAGAGAAGTTTCCCTAGCACACTCCCCAGCGTGCAAATAGACAATCTTTATTTGTAAAATACAAAGTCCTGACTAACTGACTGACTTCCTACTTATCAACTTAGGCTGTGCGTTGATAAGTAAGTTGATAGGTACTTACTTATCAATAGAATCCGCGACTTCATCCGCGTGAAATACACAAATTTCAAACCCCTGTTTCACCTTTTTAGGAGTTGAATTTTCAAAAATCCTTTCTTAGCGGACGCCTACGTCATAATAGCTATTTGCATGCCAAATTTCTGCCCGATCCGTCAAGTAGTTTGAGCTGTGCGTTGATAGATCAGTCAGTCAGTCAGTCAGTCAGTCAGTCACCTTTTCCTTTTATATATTTAGACTAGCTTATGCTCGCGACTTCGTCCGCGTGGACTACAAGAATTTCGAACCCCTATTTTACCCCCGGGGTTGAGTTTCAAAAATTCTTTCTTTGCGGATCCCTACGTCATAATAGCTATCTGCATGCCAAATTTCAGCCCGTTCTGTCCAGTAGTTTGAGCTGTGCGTTGATAGATCAGTCAGTCAGTCACCTTTTCCTTTTATATATTTAGACTAGCTTATGCTCGCGACTTCGTCCGCGTGGACCACACAAATTTCAAACCCCTATTTCACCCTCGGGGTTGAGTTTCAAAAATCCTTTCTTAGCGGATCCATACGTCATAATAGCTATCTACATGCCAAATTTCAGCCCGTTCTGTTCAGTAGTTTGAGCTGTGCGTTGATAGATCAGTCAGTCAGTCAGTCAGTCAGTCACCTTTTCCTTCTATCTATAGGTACATATATAGATTATAGTATGAATGGATACTATCCTCAACTACTTTAACTCCACGAGTTAGGACCCAACTTTCACATCTGAGGAGAACTTTTGTCAAGATAATACATACCTCAATAAAGGGGTTTCACTTTCCAACATTTGTTCCTATTAGATTAAGATGGTTAACAAAGTTTGGTTTTAGTTTAGTTGCCAACTTCTCCCCTTTACGGTTTTTGAACGTAAATTAATTTACTGAGACTTACCAAACTAGTGTAGAAGCAAGAACCGTGGCACATTATGTGGTACATGTATTAAAATTTAAATGGCACATGATGTCCTTCATGAAACGAATTCATTCATTCATTTATCATAAAGTAGCTATAAGCTTATGCTCGCGACTTCGTCCGCGTGGACTACACAAATTTCAACCCCTTATTTCACCCCGTTAGGGGATGAATTTTCAAAAATCCTTTCTTAGCGGATGCCTACGTCGTAATAGCTATCTGCATGCCGAATTTCAGCCCAATCCGTCCGGTAGTTTGAGCTGTGCGTTGATAGATCAGTCAGTCAGTCAGTCAGTCAGTCACCTTTTACTTTTATATATATAGACTAGACTAGATGCCCGCGACTTCGTCCGCGTGGATTTAGCTTTCTAAAATTCCTGTGGGAACTCTTCAATTATTCGGGATAAAAAGTAGCCTATGTCCTTCCCCGGGATGTAAGCTATCTCTGTACCAAATTTCGTCAAAATCGATTGAACGGTTGAGCCGTGAAAAGCTAGCAGACAGACAGACAGACAGACAGACACACTTTCGCATATTTTATAATATTAGTATGGAAGTATGGATTTAGATTAGCCTTGTTAATTATGACTAATATCCAGGTTCTAATTTAGCACCTATATTTAAACCCTTTCCCCTCCAATTATGCGAAAAGCTTGTGCTAGAAGTGAGTACGACAATAGTCATATATATATGTTTAATTAATAACAGATACCTTTCAGAATTCAGTCCGCTCCTTAACCTTTGAGCTATTGAGGCTCTAAAAGTGATATGCCAAGACCATACCAGCGCGTACGAAAAAACAGGTTCTACTGTGAAGAGCCAGCAAGAAACTCAGCAGTTGCTCTTTTTTTTAAAAACGAAACGTTACTATTATGTAAATAATAAGTATATTTACCACAGTTTTACATTTTGAACAGCGCGGCGTAGCGAAAAACCAAACATTTTATATGTGAAATAAAATGTTGTTTTTTTTTCTCTCCAAAAAGTAAACGTAACGTAAAACTGTCAACATTTTAAGTCGCAGCTAAATTTAGTCGCCATTCAAAGTGAGTGCGAGCTGAAATATTCTCTCAACCGACACTCAGCCTCCATTTCCAGACTCCGCGAGGGCTAAATCTACGCTTAAACCTTTTCTGCCAACTTGACCTAGTTTTTGACAACGCGATACGATACATACGATACATAAACGTAAGCGATTTTCATTCATCTCATGCTGCATCTATCATCTCCTGCTTGGTTTGATTGCAGTCAAGCGCAAGCATAAAAAGTTATAAAAAAAAGTCTCAACTAACACTCAGCGTTTATTTCCAGACTACCTGAGGGCTAAATCAACGTTTAAACCTTTTATGCCAACTTGACCTCCTTTTTATGACGACCCAAGGCATAGGCGTAGGCGATTTTTCTTGTTGTTTACCTACGACGGCGTTGAAACTTAAGTTTGCATCTCAGGTGTAGAGTGGGTGTGGAAAGCGAGACAATCGGTACATGTGGACTTTTAATATCTTTGAATTTAACAATTGTAAGATATTGAGACTTCATACAATATCTTGTATTGAGAGAAAGGGATAGATTTACTACCATATTACTTTCCTACCCTAGGAAAATATCGTGAGAAAGCCTAAATTCCTAAAAGTTCTTCATAATGTTTCCTCAGGTGCATGAGGTCTGCCAATCCACACTGAACTAGCGTGGCAGATTATGGCCTTAAATTCCCTTCTCATTCTGAGAGGAGACCCGTGCTCAGTAGTAGTTCAGCGATAGTTGATCATGATGATTATGATTATGACTATGATTAAAATTCATTTGTTTCTAACATTTTACTAGCATGTCATTTTCGTGAAAGACTAAGTCAAAGTCAAAGTCAAAGTCAAAGTCAAATGATTTATTCAAAATAGGTAATAAATTACTCTTATTGATGGTCTGGTATGGTGTTAGATTTGTAAGATATAGTGGTGATAATTATTACGCAAACTTAAAACTAAAACTACGAGGGTTCCAAACGCGCCCAGGTCTCACACACATGTTACGTTAATTGGGCTTTTTAATGAGATATCAAATGATTGCTTTCTTATATAGATTTACCCTAACGCTCATGATAACGGTAGTAGTAGTAAGCTAATAAATTATCCACTACTAATAATTGTACAGTCAAATACCAACACTCGCTTAGCACCTTAATGATCGAATTCGCTTGCACTGCACGGCACGGTTGTGCGCACATCTGAGTGTTTCTGTGGCATGTTTATAGAAAAAGGTCATAAGTGTGACTGGTTTTTGATGCAATAGTTTGCGGAATTGCTACTCGAATTTTGAGGCCTACCTAAATAATAATTAAAAATCGCTCAAGCTTTTGACTTGGTCGCGTAAAGTGGCCACTTCCAAAAGTTTTCTAACGGTGACTCTATATAACTTTGCTTTTAGTTTGGATTTATCGGTAGGCCTTATTGCATGTAAATAGCATTATTACATAGACTTGCCAGTTACCGGCTAGGGTGTTGTTAAAGTTACAATCAGATATCGTATTGTACCTACCTACTTTCGACTTCGCAATTTTAGACATCCCGAGTCATAAAAGGAATTTTCTAAAAGTATAGGTACCCAAATTTAAGTACGTAGAATATAGGTACATACATGTACATACATATACTAGCCCCATAAACTACTGCTATACAAAAAAATCACGTCATTTTATTACTACCGTCCAAGACCCTATTGTATTGGGTTCAGTGCGTTGTTCTGCCGCGCCACTTTGTATTTGTCAAGGCCTTTAAACCTCTGTAGCCTTTACCAGCCATTCGTTGTGATACAAAGTTTCATAACTTGCGCCGTGAACGCGCCCTAAGGCTTAACACGGCTTCACGGCAAAGATAACTCTAGACAAGCGTCCAGGCTTTTAAGGCTTTGGCCGGCTCTGAGAGATTGCATTTCAGTGTTAGTTTATTGTATTACAGTATTATTTCACAAGTGCAGTGCAATAATTTTCTATGAGCTGTAAAACTGAGACTGAAATCTATAGAGCGTACTTTGACTTTGCTTAGACTTAAGATTGAGCTAAAACAAGACAGACTTATGTGAGAAATGTAGCTCTGTCTCGTTTTAACTCTTTCTTAAGTCTAAGCAAAGTCAGAGTGCGCTCTATAGATCTCACCCTGATAGTCCAGTGGTTAAGACTCGGCAACCTCTTCGTGAGGTCAGATCCCGGGCACGTACTTCTAAATTTTTCGGAGCTACGTTCATTAATGGCGAAGGAAAAAATCGTGAGGAACCCTGTATGGCTGAGAGTCCTCCATGATGTTCTTAAAGGTGTATGATGTCTGCCATCCGCATGTGACCAACGTGGTGGACCATGGCCAGACCCTTTTCATCAAGTGTTATTTCTTGTACGGAACCCTTCGTATGCGAGTCCGAGTGTGGAAATGTGAGTGAGAGTGGAAATTTCAACTTTCTACCTATTACGGTTTATGAGATACAGTCCGGTGATAGACAAATCTAACAGACTGAGAGACTAACGGACAGATGGACGGATGGACAGACGGACGGACGGAGGATGGTTAGCGGAAACTACTTAGGTAAGTAAGGTTCAATTGGCAACCTTCGGGTACAGAACCCTAGAAACGAACATCAAAACATTCCAGCATGTTTTTCACAAAAGCTCTAAACAATCATTATCATGATCAACCCATCACCGGCTCACTACAGAGCACGGGTCTCCTCTCAGAGTGAGAAGGATTTTGGCCATAGTCTACCACGCTGGCCATGTGCGGATTGGTAGACTTCACACACCTTTGAGAACATTATGGAGAACTCTCAGGCATGCAGGTTTCCTCACGATGTTTTCCTTCACCGTTAAAGGCAAGTGATATTTATTAAATTAAAACGCACATAACTCAGAAAAGTTAGAGGTGCGTGCCCGGGATCGAACCCCCGACCTCCGATTAGAAGGCGGACGTCTTAACCACTAGGCTATCACAGCTTACACAAAGCTCTAAACAAAATCTAAATATATAAAAGGAAAAGGTGACTGACTGACTGACTGATCTATCAACGCACAGCTCAAACTACTGGACGGATCAGGCTGAAATTTGGCATGCAGATAGCTTTTATGACGTAGGCATCCGCTAAGAAAGGATTTTTGAAAATTCGACCCCTAAAGGGGTGAAATAGGGGTTTGAAATTTGTGTAGTTCACGCGGACGAAGTCGCGAGCATAAGCTAGTTGGATTATAAATAAATGGATCATACTTGAGCATCTTTGGGGACTCGATGTAATGTCACGGAATCTCGCAAGGTTTTGAAACACTGACAATATTGAGAGCACCCTTGGGTTTTGGCCTGTCATGGTATTCCTGTTAAGGATATTTTATTTAATACTATATGATACCCGCAACTTCGTCCGCCTGGATTTAGGTCTTTAAAAATCCCATGGGAACTCTTTGATTTTCCGGGATAAAAAGTAGCCTATGTCCTTCTCCGAGATGCAAGCTATCGCTGTACCAAATTTCGTCAAAATTGGTTGAACGGATGGAACTTCTGTCGGCAGTCCCCACTAACCTACTATCAACTTTTGTAACGTTGGAAATTAGTTTTAGTAATTATTTATTTATTTATTTACAACTAGCATTTAGTCATACCTTCGTCAGCATAAACGGTGGTTATAATAAAAATCCTGGAGGAATTCTGTTTTTTTTTTTAAATTTAAACAAGTTTCTGTCTCCAAGCCTGAAAATGCCAGGGAAATGATCCGATATGGACGAATACACATACATTTAAGAGAAAACCAACCCAGGGTAGTTACATAAGGGTATTGACATGTGAGGACGAATGTAGGAACATTTGTCACAACGACTCTTACAAGTTACTACGCGTTCGCAGAAATGTGCGAACATATTATACAGGGTGTAACCAGAATGGTAGCAAAAACTTTGCGTTATTATTATACTACCAAAACACAATCCAATGCCAATAATCGTTTGACTTATCTTGTAGTTTTATGTAGTATTGTGGGTTTTTGAAACCCACAATGTATAGCGTGCAAAACTCGGGTCAATGCCCCACCTACGAGGCGGCATTACGCGGCATTGACTCTGAATTGCTTATTTACGAAACGTTCATTGACCTCTAACGTCAATCAGATGTTTTATTTGAAAAACATTGTGAAATTTTAAAAAATACAGGATTTTCTGATTTACTTTTTTGCGTTTTCTTTTGTGGTGTCATATTAGCAATCATCAGTACTATCACCTTTCTTCGTTTTTGCTAGCGTCTGGTTACACCCTATATTTGTGGTATACAAATATAGGGTGTTCTCTAAACGTGTTCTTGTGACTTTCACTTTCGGCTTTGAGTATATTGGTTTTCTATTGATTGACTACTAGTTGTTACCACGTTATTGCCATATTTTATACTAGAGCTTATGCTCGCGACTTCATCTGCGTGGACTACACAAATTTCAAACCCCTATTTTACCCCCTTAGGTGATGATTTTTCAAAAATCCTTTCTTAGCGGATGCCTGCGTCATAATAGCAATCTGCATGCCAAATTTCAGCCCGATCCCTCCAATAGTATGAGCTGTGTGTTGATAGATCAGTCAGACACTCAGTCAGTCAGTCAGTCAGTTAGTCACCTTTTCCTTTTATATAATTAGATTAGTGACAAAGGTTACTTTTTATCCCGGAAAATCAAAGAGTTCCCATGGGATTTTTAAAAACCTAATTCCACGCGTACGAAGTCGCGGGCGTCAGCTAGTAATAAAAATAAAAATTAACCCGGAAATGGAATTCCTAAGTATTTCAATTTCATTTACATTTTAATCCCAGATGTCAACAAACGGGGGGCACTAAAAATGTGTATAATTAGAATGTAAAGCCCGGGGGCCTTGGCGACCGTGACACGGCTTGATAGATCGATATTTGTCGTGCCCTTCGACCGACAAGGGTTAGGATTGTCAAATATGCGGGAGAAAAATATGTTTGGAAACGCTACGTTTTTGGAATTTATAAGTTCACTAGCTGCCCTGGCGAACTTCATTCCGCCTAACAGTCGATTCAAATTTTTTTTAATTTTCTCTCCGTAAGAACCATCCTCGTACTTCAAGGTATATTATAAAAAAGAATTAGCGAAATCGGTTCAGCTGTTCTCGAGATTTGCGATGAGTAACACATTTAGTGATTCATTTTTATATTATAGACTAGCTGATGCTCGCGACTTTGTTCGCGTGGATTTACCTTTTTGAAAACCCCGTGGGAACTATTTAATTTTCCGGGATGTTTAAAAAACCTAAATTCACGCGGATTAAGTCGCGGACATCCTCTAGTCTCCACATAATTCAAGATGATCAGCTTACAACCAAGAAGAACTTAATAAGGTTTTTCAAATTTAAAAACGGTAAATTAAAACTACCTGACTATTCATAAGTATTTGTAAAAAGTTTACATGAATAAAAAACATTCTATTCTATTCTATTCTGTCAACGGCCGGACTTCAATTTTAGAGGCCCGTATGTTTCCATTTTAAATGCAAATGAAAGGTCAAATATAAGCTTGTAATATCAAACAATTGTTTCCTTGAGAACTTAAGATGCGCCAACGTTAACTCTAATTGTATATTGGGGGACGGAATTAATGAATTTGTATTGTGTTTATAAGGGAAATGATTATTACTATTACCAAATTAAATTTGACTGTAAGGTCATAACACAGAATTCTGAATAAATCAATAGAAAAGCTATAGCAGTCTTCAATACCAGGACAGCCTATCGCTGCTGACGCCCACCCGCTCCGCAGAAGAAGACAGGGGAGGAGAAGGAGACAGTATGCTCACCTTCTCCCCCCCTAGGTATTGCGAGTAAACTTGTGCCGGTCCAACGATATCCGGGATCCTGAGACATCTTATACTTGACGCGGACGGTACCGCTGGGTTTTTAGTGGGTATGCTGAAGGTGGTTAAAAAAACCGCGAGTGAGTCCCACATACCCGCCCTTGTGCGGCAAGCCTAATAGCATTTTTACCAGCGGAAAAAAAAGAACAGCCTATCGCTAATTTTTACCAGTAGGTACATAGTTCGTATAACTGATAGACATTTGGGTCTCAAGGTGCTGGGATGGTGACCTCGCACCGGAAGACGCAGGGTTAGAAGACCTCCCAGACACGGACGACATCAGACGAGTCGCAGGGAGCCGCTGGATTTAGGTGGCGCAAGACCGTGGCGTGTGGAAGTCCCTATCAGTGGATCGGTTGATGATGATGATGCAGTCACGAGTCACAAGACGACGTCACGTGTAAGACAATGACGATCAGCACAAATCACCAGTTTACTCTCAAGAAAGTCTGTCATTTTTAAAGTTACATTGAAAAAAAAATTATTTAGGCTTTTGGTTAAAAATAAAAAATACACGTTTCACGATTTGAAAATACTGCTCCCAATGGGGTTAAATAGGTATCTATTTCAGGATTTTTGAAAATAATTCTACCCCCACACCGATTTTCTAAATTCCACCCGAGCGCAGTCGGGGCGGGTCAGCTAGTCGCATACAAAAACAGAGAGAGTGCTATACTAAGTTAATTGGGTATTTGACTCCAATTTTTTCACTACTTTATTATAAAAGTAGGATAAAAATAATGACGTAAACTGAAAAAGCTAATTAAATCGATCTAATAACAAAAAAGTTATAAGCATTTAAATATTTCTGATTAGGCAGAGATAGCGATATAGCATTTTGACGTCACACCTTACTAATGCCATAGTAGCTTCGTGCGGTTTCATACAAATTTTCGTTTTGCGAGAAAGGGATGGAGGACCCTCCCACTCCAAAATTAAAATGCCTGTAACTTTGTAAATCTTTGTTGGATTTTAATATTTTTTTCAGCGTACGTCATTATTTTTATCCTAGTTTATAGTAAAGTAATAATATTTATCAAATTCAAAAGTAGGAAAACACCCAAATTGGGTATTTTCCTGGGCTACTATATCTACCGTATAGTAGGTGAAGTAAGCTCTCTAACCAAAGCTTTAAATAATTGAAAACAGTGAAAGCGAAACGGGAATCCGATACAACCTATTTGTAAAGTAATTAAAACTTGCTCATTAGGGCTAAGGAATGCTCCAACTTATTTGTTTTCGATCTACCCCCTCAACTGTACCCCTAGTACAAGTTTGAATTGCTCGAAAACTTTGATGGTTTTTTTTGATACTAAAAACCATCAAAGTTTTCGAGCAATTCAAACTTGTACTCAACTGGACCCCTAGTACAAGTTTGAATAGCTCGAAAACTTTGATGGTTTTTTTGATACTAAAAACCATCAAAGATTTCGAGCAATTCAAACTTGTACTCAACTGGACCCCTAGTACAAGTTTAAATAGCTCGAAAACTTTGATGCTTTTTAATATATTATTTTATAGGTGATGCCCGCGACATCATCCGCGTGGGCTTGGGTTTTAAAAAAATCCCTTATGAACTCTTTGATTTTCCGAGATAAAAGTAGCCAATGTCACTCTCCATCTTTAACTATCATCATCAAGCCATCACCGGCTCATTACAGAGCACGGGTCTCCTCTCAAATGAGAAGGGGTTTGGCCATAGTCCACACTGGCCAAGTGTGGATGCAAACACCTTTGAGAACATTATGGAGAACTGTCAGGCATGCAGGTTTGATATGTCAGTACTTAATCAGTTTCTCATTTCATTTATAATATATACATAGATTTAAAATTGTATGTATGCACACTGTCGTTAAGTAGGTATAGTATATGTAATTAATGTACCTACAATTTTATTTATTGTTTATTTGTTGTTTATTTATTGTTAGTTGTTGTTTGTTGTGTCGTTCTCACATTTAATTTTTGCTGAATAAAAAATGATTAAATAAAAGTTTTTCTTCTGACTACAGACATTATAAATAGGACAGAAGGGCTGGCTCATTTTTTGCGCAACGGATCAGCCTGGCTGTCCAGCGCGGAAATGCAGCCAGTATTCTTGGCACCATTCCAGGCGGTCATGATTTATATAGTAATTAGATAAGGCTAGCTTTAAGTTTTATTGTAATAATAATAAATAAAAAAAAAAATAGGTCCTCGACTTCGAATTTCGTTTTTGAAAACTATAACAACTTGTGCTAGAAGTTCTGTTTCAAGTTAAATTACTTTCAAGGTAAATATTAAGTTTGTTTATTTCTTGTTTCGTTAAAGTTAATAGCTGTTTTAATAGCGTCGCCCGAATTCTGGATGATATTTAATTATAATATTAATTAACTTTATTAATGTATTTTGTATTCGGTTATCTTTTTAATCGTGCTACAATTTTTATAGTGTTTTTTATTTTTTTTAAGATAACATTTATCATATTATTATGTTATTTAACTTTTAAGCAATTTTAAAGCAGCAGTAGTAAGAGCAGTCGAAAGTTTTTAAACTCACTTGTTATTAAAAAAAAAATCAGAACCCATCCTTTTGGATTTGCCGTAGTCGGGTAAAAAGAATCCTCCTTAGTTCGGAATACTCATTAATTAGCCGTTGTATTTTTTTCTCACTATTCAATGAAAAATTTTGTTCCGTATCTTTATGACTATTCAATTCAATAACAATTAGGTCACTAAGAAACAGTGTAGACTAAAGACAGTCGCATGTTATATCGTATTTAAAGTAGTGATAGTTTTAACCTCAGAACACGTCATGTACTAAGCTAGTAAAGTATATAGGTATAGCACATAGCTGAGTAGGCTCCTGCGGTACGCGGTGCGGTGGCGGTGCGGGAGGGTGACAGTTGTCACAAGTTGACGAATCACTGAACTCTCGCGTCACGTCATCACACCCCTCCCGCACCGCTCCACTAACGCAGGGTCAGTTATATGCGTCTTTTTAAACCCCCCCCCCCCCGATAAAAGACGCCCTAAGCACGTCCTTAACGACCCCGATAATCAAATCATGACCGACAATGCTCCTTATCTAGTAGGGCTAAACAATTCAACCTTATCACTGCGTCTTTGCCGACGAAGCATGGTCTCCAATATCTAACGTCACCCGGACGTGGACTCACGCCACGGCCTCGGGGACGTACGGACTAACCAGTAGCCTAACAACTCCACCCATCCCAACGTCATCCTAAGCCGTGGTCCGAGCCTCACAGGAGGCGCCCTTAGGAGGACGTTGCCCCCCGACCTCTTAAATTATTTCTTCGAGCCCTAGGCCTCAACCGCAGGCGGAGCTTCGCGCTCGCCACCCTCCCCGGTGACGCTGTAGCGGCCAGTAGGGCCTACTCAGCATAGTCAATCCAAAACAACACACGCATCTTTTTTCATTAGATTTTAAATTCCGTGTGATGTATACCAATATTATGTTTAACTGGCATCAACGGATTTTTTGAATGAATAGGATCGTAATAATATGGAGATCTGCAGAGTTCGGGGAAAAATCTCAAAAAACTCGTCGAAAACAACGGCAACAACTTAATATTATTCAAAAACAATTATATATACAATATATATATTATACAAGTATTATCTGAATCTAATATTTTTTGTAATATTGGCCTCACTAAATTAAATAAGCATATAAATGGAAAAGGAAAAAGTGACTGACTGACTGACTGATCTATCAACACACGGCGCAAACTACTGAAAGGATCGGGCTGAAATGTATATGCAGTGACATAGCTATTATGATGTAGACATTCGCTGAGAAAGGATTATTGAAAATTCAACTCCTAAGGGGGTAAAATAGAGATTTGAAAATGTAGTCTACACAGAAAGTGTCCCTAAAAAATTGTGCTTTAGCTCTTAGGTCGGACAAGAAAACTTTATCAGCTGTGTGGTGGGAGGCTTTGGTCGTGGCTAGTTACCACCCTACCGACAAAGCCGTGCCGCCAAGCGATTAAGCGTTTCGGTACGATACCGTGTAGATCCCAAAGGGGCAATAATAAAAAAAGCTAGGATAAATACCGTTCCCGTTAAGTCTGATTTGTCGTACCTCAAGTCTATGCAGCCTTCAGATAATTAACTGTAGCTTACAACTGCTTGGAATACAGCAAAAACCAGTAATTAATCCCTCGACGCCGACTGCGGATCCTTGTTCGCGACAGTATTCAAATAAAAAAACCATGTTCCGCCCCCGACTTCGCTGGGACTTCGGTTGGCCAAGTTTTTTAGGAGCAACCGTAAAAACTTTGTAAGGAAGTGAATTTTAACATTGTTACATAAAAAACTTTGCTAATTAACAATTTAATTTTATGGTCCCTGATTTTGTAAGTAGGTAAGCACTTGGGTTTAAAAGTGTTACGTATGTAAGGCTGGTCGCACATTGGCTGCTAGAAATTCAGGAAAAAAGAATACTTTCCTTAGATCTGTGTGGTGGGTGGCTTTTCGGTATATTTGGTGGTTATAATTTTATAACGTTGGGGTCTCAAAATACTGGAATAGTAAACTCGCACCGAAATCGCAGCATGGAAGAGAATAGAATAGATTTTTTTTCTATTGAAATATTTTTTTTATAAGAAGAACAGCAAGACACATCCGCGAATTACGTCTGATAGTTTGACAGTTCTATAAACATACCAGAAGTGAAAGTTTTGCCTTTTATACTGCAACTAGCTTATGCTCGCGACTTCGTCCACGTGGACTACACAAATTTCAAACCCCTATTTCACCCCCTTAGGGGTTGAATTTTCAAAAATCCTTTCTTAGCGGATGCCTACGTCATAATAGCTACCTGCATGCCAAATTTCAGCCCGATCCGTCCAGTAGTTTAAGCTGTCCGTTGATAGATCAGTCAGTCAGTCAGTCAGTCATTCAGTCAGTCAGTCACCTTTTCCTTTTATATATTTAGATATTAACATAATTGCTATTGCAACCGCTCAAACAAAATGGCGACCTAAACACAAAAAGCATTTAATAGCTTAAAAACCATCAACCACCCGCGTTTACACAATCGACTCAAGATGGCTTTCTCAGCACAGATCACTCGACTTCCGTTTCAAAAGGCGGCAATTACAAGTGTGATAACAGTTCAGTGTTCATTTTATTATCTAGAACTAGATACCTATAAGTCACGGCAGTCAGCCGCATCGATAATTTGTTTATTCCACCATAGTACGAGTGTGTCAAAAAGCCTGACACTAAATCATGAGACGCGAGAAACTATGTCACTTGTCCAATAAATCATGTTCTATTAGATCTCTGTCGCTGACCCGCGTCAGAACTGCGGAGTCAATATGTGACTTTTATCTCTCGCGCGGCAATCTGCCACAAATCTTTGCACTCAGTAAATTGACAACCTTTCTAGCGTAGTGGTGAGCACTGTGGTTTTTGGTGAAAAGTTTTAGCTTCGATTCCCGACATGGGGTAGTTTGGAAAATAAGTTTTAAATTGCCCGGGGTCTGGTGGGAGACTGCCCATAGCTAATTACCACCCTAACAATATTGTTGGACGTTGCGATAGTACCTACATATTTTCATAAGTTAAGCAATTCTTACCCAAATGCGTAACTGGATGGGTGATCAATTTTTTTTTGACGACCGTAGTGAGCGCTCTTGTCTTATCAGTGAGAGGTCATGGGTTCAATTCCCGGCAGGGGAAAATTGATATTTTAATTTCTAAATTTTCTCTGTTCTGTCTGGTGGGAGGCTTCGGCCGCGGCTAGTTACCACCCTAGCGGCAAAGCCGTGGTGCTAAGTTCCGGTACGACGCCGTGTAGAAACGGGGTATGGGTTTAATAAAAACTGTCACACCCCTTCCAGGTTAGCCCGCTTCCATCTTAGCATCATCACTTATTACCAGGTGAGATTGCAACGTCGCTGGTGGGGGCTTCTCTAATTCATCATCACTCTGCAGTGTGTGGTATGCAGGATTAAGACGACAGTATTACGTCTAATGTCCATACGTCATTACAGTTAGGTAGTTTCCATCAAGTTACAATCAGGGCAAAGTCATCGAATAAAAAATAATTCAGAAACAAATGCTACTACGAAGTGGAGCCAAATGGAAAGGAAAGAAAGAAAAATAGCCTTTATTTCTTGTCACACTACCCGGCAGGAATCAGTTTTCCATTAGCTCAGTTGGAGTACAAACCGATTTGCCACATAAGCTAGGCGAAGGATGAGAGACAAAAATCACACGTTGACTGACCTCTACTGACGAGGGTTGGGGAAGTAATCTAATTGAACATGATTTATTGAACAAATGACGCACTGTTTTGACGACCTTTTTACGGCAACTCCTTATATTTTTAGGGTTCCGTACCTCAAAAGGAAAAACAGAACCCTTATAGGATCACTTTGTCTGTCTGTCTGTCTGTCAAGAAACCTTCAACCAACAGGGTACTTCCCGTTGACCTAGAATCATGAAATTTGGCAGGTAGGTAGATCTTATAGCTGATATTTGGGGAAAAATCTGAAAACCGTGAATTTAGGGTTAGATCACCTCCTACCTGTGCATTCTAAAACAGATTTTTATTTATTTTTATGTATCATATTTTTTGAATTATCCTGTAAAATGTCGAAAAATACGACTGTAGTACGGAACCCTCATTGTGCGAGCCTGACTCGCACTTGGCTGGTTTTTTTCCTAATCTTAAAGATCTCACGATAGTTTATACGCTGAAAGACTTCGTTCATTTCACGTTTTTTGCAAGATAAGATTGCAAAGATTCATCATCATCATCATCAACCGATAGATGTCCACTGCTGGACATAGGTCTTTTGTAGGGACTTCAACACAGCGCGGTCTTTCGCTGCCTGAATCCAGCGACTCAATTTTTTTTACTAATTTTATTATTTCGTTTTTTGGCAGTCGTGTTTTTTAATATTTTTAATTACAACTTATTGGGAAAAACCAAAATAATGAGTGCTTTTCAAAACTCATTTTTACAGCTCACACGGGGTTCGGAGTGGACATTTTAAAATGAATTTATAAATATTTATGGTGTTAACAAAGTTCGCATTGTTCTACTGTTTTGCAGTTGCACAATTTATGTGCATACATTATTCTGTACACTGAAGTGAAATTGAGGGTAGTTCACTTTTTATTTTTATTTTTGGTATAGTTAGGTACCTACTTTTTCAGGAGATAGGTTTGACATGTAGATAGGAAATCTTAAAGACACAAAATTGCGTAAAATTTGACTCCTCAGGCGCATTTTAACTTTTTGTGTCAAATTTTATCCTTATTTTAAAGGTCAACGGTAAACCCGGTGAACCGTACTTTTGACATGACAGTTATTTACCCACACAATTACTCTCGTATTTATCCCAAACGAAATCACTACCCTTATTGGGTAGTGATTTCGTTTGAAAAAATGCCTTACTATAAAATTAAATAACGTCCAGTTTTGAAGAAGTATAATATTAAATAAATTCAGATACAACAGTGTCAGCTTAGGGCCAGAGCAAACACGATGCTTTTAGCATCAGCGATCGGCGATTTAGTTGATTTTCGTGATTAGTCCACTTCTCACACATGTAGTACGCAACAGGTCGAGATGGCAATCGGGGAGGGAACGCCTCGCCTCATACCCCGATTGCCATTTCAACCTGTCACGCATTATACCTTCAATCTCCAGTCGTAGTGATCAAATGGATTTAATTTATTACTTCAATACAGCATCGAACAAATCGTTTACGATAGCCTTACACGATCTAGTTTACTGGTCAAGTTTGCAGCGGACTTAAAGCGGCGTCCAGTAAACTTGACGGTGTATGGCTATCAGTATGCATGATGTCATGCTCACTTGCACAGTGCATGACTATCAGTTGACTGGGTGCCGTTTCAAGTCCGCTGCAAACTTGACGGTAAACTTGATCGTGTATGGCCAGCGTAAAACTCGCAATTTCAATACAGCGATTAAACGCAGAAAGACGTCAAAACGGGATGCAGCATTAATGCAGTTGCAAAATTGCCGATTGCTGATGCTAAAAGCGTCGTCGTGTCTGCTATGGCCCTTACAGATTTCAGATTATAAACGCGCGGACAGTTGGACACCCTATTTAATAGTTCTGCTACCGGTAGATCTTGTTTAATCTCAAGGTGGGAAACTTCCTTTGTCTTATCACCTTGACTTTAGTTGCGGGACGGGTTCTGGAACAACCAAATTCAGTTTTGAGAAGTTAAGCCGAGTTTCTTGCTGGTTCTTCTCGATATTAACGGCATTACGAACCAGTGGTAAATTATTCTGACGATTTAAAAGCTTGTGAAAATTTCTTTGAAAAAAGATGTATTCTATTCTATTCTATTCTAAAACTGTCACAGAAATCCAAATTCATACTTCTATAAGTATTAATGTTATTCATAAATGCAAAAGTATGTCTGTCTGTCTGCTAACTTTATATGGCCTATCCGTTTAAGTGATTTTAAAGTTTGTATAGAGATAGCTTGCATCCTGGGGACGAGCATAAGCTATTTTTAAACGACTTCCGGCCCGTTTTTTAGGGTTTCGTACCTCAAAAGGAAAAACGGAACCCTTATCGGATCACTTTGTTGTCTGTCTGTCTGTATGTCTGTCTGTCTGTCCGTCTGTCTGTCAAGAAACTGTGTTTGTCTATAAGTGTCGTAGTTTGTGTTAAATTAATGTATTGTGTGTGTTCCTAATAAATAAAATAAAAATAAATAAAAAAAAAAAACCTACAGGGTACTTCCCTTTGACCTAGAATCTTGAAATTTGGCAGGTAGGTAGATCTTATAGCTTTAGGGAAAAAATCTGAAAACTGTTAATCTGTGGTCACATCACACAAAAAAAAATTAAATTGTGGTCATAAAGTAATAATTAGTATTTTCAATTTTCGAACTAAGATAACTATATCAAGTGGGGTACCTATCATATGAAAGGGCTTCACCTGTGGATTCTAAAACAGATTTTTATTTATTTTTATGAATCATAGTTTTTGATTTATCGTGCAAAATGTCGAAACAATGCGACTGTACTACGGAACCCGATGAGCGAGCCTGACTCGCACTTGGCCGGTTTTTTTTAAATGAATGTACAGCGATTTTTTCGAGGTTTCTGGACCGATTTGCAATTTTTTTTTAATCAACAGAGGATGTTTCTGTGGTGGTCCCAAAAAAAATTCAAGATTCAACTTCTTAATCCTGATGCTGCAGGGTTACTGCCCGCCTAAATTATCAAGGATTCAGGAAGTGATCATAGTGAATTAATATAGTGTGACGCCCCGTACAACCGCAGTCGCACCCGCAAGTGCACCGGGTTAGCGCGGGGGCTGTGTGGGTGCGCGGGGCATTCCCTCCACGATTGCTATCTCGCCCTATCGCATACTATATCCCACATCCTAGACTATAAGGGGTCTGCACAACATGTCTTCTTCTTCCACTCACTTCTGTCATCCGTCAAGCATTATCCAACCCTTTTCCTCTTTCACGCAATCCGTCCTCCTTTGTTTTGAATTTGGATCACTTACCTTACGTATCCTCTTTCAGATTTCGATGATATATGCGATTTTAATTTAGCGATTTTTTTCTTCCTGCAAAAAAGTTTAACATCAGTTATGATGGTTTTACTAGCCTAATTCTGAAGTCAATGAACGTTGCGTAAGTGGGCCATTCGGAGTCAAAACCACGTCGTAGGCGGGGCATCGACCCAAGTTTTTCACGCTATACATTGCGAGGTTGAAACTAAATCACTAAAACTACAAAATTTGGCAAATGGTTATTGGTATTGGATTGTGTTTAGGTAGTATAACAATAACGCTAAGTTTTTGCTAGCGTTCTGGTTACATCCTGTATAACTTGATGTTATATTTTACAAACTAGCTCGCGACTTCGTCCGCGTGGACTACACAAGTTTGAAACCCCCATTTCATCTCCTTAGGGGTTGAATTTTCAAAAATCCTTTCTTAGCGGATGCCTACGCCATAATAGCTATCTGCATGCAAAATTTCAGCCCGATCCGTTCAGTAGTTTGAGCTGTGCGTTGACAGATCAGTCAGTCCTTTTATATATTTAGATTTGGAGGCTTAGACAACGATTTTTGTTAGGAATACATCTGAGAATGTTCTATACAATAAATTGAATCTAACTTACTTTTGCGGGTAATGTATAGTAACTCCCATAGGCGTTATTTTTTGCTTGCAAGGTCCACTGTTGCCGCACGGACATCCTTTCATAGGTTTCAATTGGACAGGGTACGTGAGTATTGGACTGAAAAATGATAACACGTAAATAAACATAAAAACATACCTAATTAGCCAGTTTTATTTGATCTTTCATCATCATCATGATCAACCCATCACCGGCTCACTACAGAGCACAGGTCACTTCTCAGAGTGAGAAGGGCTTTGGCCATAGTCTACCACGCTGGCCAAGTGCGGATTGGCAGACTTCACACACCTTTGAGAACATTATGGAGAACTCTCAGGCATGCAGGTTTCCTTCACCGTTAAAGCAAGTGATATGTTAATTACATAAAAACGCACATAACTCCGAAAAGTTAGAGGTGTGTGCCCGGGATCGAACCCCCGACCCGACCTCCGATTGGAAGGCGGATGTCCTTACCACTAGGCTACCACGGCTTGGAATTTGATCTTTAGAAAATATAAACAACCACTTAAATTAACCTTAGAAAATATTAATTTATGCTCGACAGCTCCTCATATTATGACACTGTTAAAAAAACGTACTTCATCATCATCATCAACAACCGATAGACGTCCACTGCTGGACATAGGTCTCTTGTAGACTTCCACACGCCACGGTCTTGCGCCGCCGTCCGTCAGCTAAAAACTTGCAGTTTTCTTTAATTATCTTCCCTCTCATTAATTCTATTTAATTTTTAATAATCTCATTAACTAACTCTATTTTAATTGTAATTTAGTTTCAATTCAGGGGAGAGAATGGTCATCCATAGATAATTATGAGCTTCGTCCTTAAGATCACTATGCTAAAAATCAGTACCCTTATTATAAATGCGAAAGTGTGTTTGTTTGTTGGTTTGATGGTTTGTTGGTTTGTCCTTCAATGACGTCGCAACGGTGCAACGGATTGACGTGATTTTTTGCATGGGTATAGATAAAGACCTGGAGAGTGACATAGGCTACTTTTTATCCCGAAAAATTAAAGAGTTCCCACGGGATTTAAAAAAACCTAAATCCACGCGAACGAAGTCGCAGGCATCAGCTAGTTAGGTTTAAAAACATATTTTGCGGGAGCTTGAAATGTAAAAATTGCTCGGTTTGATCCTAAATCGACGATAATTATGTCAAATATTAGGGTACGGTGACAAGAAAAATAGGGCTGCTTTAGGGCTACCTGCGTCAGATGTACTAACATTAAGTGACGCCTGCCAGTGAAGTCGAAATCTCGACATTTTGTTACAAGGGTCGTGAACTGTTTACTTATTACTTAGGTATACTCTTAGTATACCTAAATAATAAGTTTTCTCTCAATGAAGGGTAAAAAAGTAGATGTACACGGATGATGTCTTTTGTCCTAGAGTTTTTATAAATTCTTATCATTACTGTAAAGTACCTTATAAGAAACAACCAGAGAGTAATGGATTTAGTTTGGTCCGAGCCTTAGGTATACAAGAAAATTACGGCCACATTTAATAGAAGGAAAAACTATTATGAGAGCAGCACAGATGTAGTTTATGCCCCCTAAAACAAAGTTATCCCGGGCATAACTCGACATGTGGCAGTATTGACGTAGTAGCGTCAGCAAGAAAGGTTTCGGTTATGATTCTATACAAATACTGTGTTGGTGTTAGTTTCACAGTATCCTCATCTATGTCAAAGTATTCGTAAGATTTAAAAAAAGGTATCGTTGCCTTTATTTTAGCGATGCAAGTGTCTTGGGCTATATGATATGACAAGCATGACAAAGCAAATAATATGGCGGATATGACAGACAAAAATTCAAAATTATATAAAAAATACGGCCAAATTTAATAGAAGGAAAAACTATTATGAGATCTGCACAGTTATCCCGGGCATAACTCGATATGTGGCAGTATTGACGTAGTAGCGTCAGCAAGAAAGGTTCGAGTTATGATTCTATATAAATAATATTATGTTAGTGCCAGCAAATAAAAATAAAAGCAAATCAATAACAAGCATTTACGGGTTTGTAAATGACCTTATCGTTTAGATCAGTACCCTTATTATAAACGCGAAAGTGTGTTTGTTTGTTGGTTTGGTGGTTTGTTGGTTTGTTGGTTTGTCCTTCAATCACGTCGCAACGGTGCAACGGATTGACGTGATTTTTTTGCATGGGTATAGATGAAGACCTGGAGAGTGACATAGGCTACTTTTATCCCGGAAAACCAAGAGTTCCCACGGGATTTTAAAAAACCTAATTCCACGCTGACGAAGTCGCGTGCATCAGCAAGTAATATTATAATCCTGTTTCAAAAATAGCTTAAAACGAAATCACAGATATAATAATATTATGGGAACAGGAAAACTCACTCTTTCTTCCGAAACATTTTCCATTTCGACTTATTTGAAGTAATTACGTATCGCAAATTGGATAAGCTGAAAATAAAACATGGTATTTAAAAATTCATACAAATAAATACGAATTTAATACAGAACTGTGTCTATCTGTCAATTGTTACTTTATCACGGGTCAAGCGCTGGACCGATCTTGATAAAATTTGACCCAAAGATAGCTTAAGGTATTCTACAGACGGATACAATACACTTTTATTTTCAAAAAATCACAGAGTTCATTGAAAAAAAGTTCAATACACGTAGACAAAATCGCGGACATCATCTTGTAAATAAATAAATTCACTGTAGCAGTCAAACTAGACAGTAGGTCTAGCAAACGTATTGAGCTCTTTACCTTGAATTGCTAGTAGCCGTGTCAATTTTCCTGCGTCTGTATTCCTTACTACCCGCGAGACCCATTGGTGATAGCTTCCGACCTTTGTATACCGCTTAAATGTTCATTATTTCATTGTGGTCATATTGAAATGTGATCTGAACGTGTAATGTAAGTTTGGTAAAGGATTTATTTATTACATTTTACACTTTTCCATATTATTGTGAATAACTGATAGGTTTCACTGGTATGACATTGCCAAGTTTATTTTTCTGATTTTATAAGTTCAGAAAAAGTTATTACTCTGGAATGTACTAAGTACACTGGACCTCTAGTGAACTAGAGAAACTGTAGAGAAAGTAGAGAACGAAAAAAAAACGGATTTTCTCGGACTCGAACCGAATGAGTTCGTAACCGCCGTAAGGATACAAGTTGTAACCACAAAATATACAATAACTAGCGACCCACCCTGGCTTCGCATGGGTGCAATGTAGATACTAATGTGGTGTCATTGAGGTGTCATTGCCTCGGAAACTCTCAAATGAGTTAGAGAGACCTAATTCACATTATTTCAATTTCTCTAAGGATCTCTAATTTTTGAGAATTAAACTATAGCTATAAACCTTCCTCTTAAATCACTCTATCTATTGGTGAAAACCGCATTAAAATCCGTTGCGTAGTTTAAAAGATCTACGCGTTCATACATACATACAGACGCGGGAAGCGACTTTATTTTATACTATGTAGAGATTAACCTATGCACAAATACATGTTAAAGGTAAATATAGTATGAAACTTTTAGGATTTGATGAACTAGTTATCAAACAAACTTTGACCTTTGAATCCTTTGATAATAAATCGTCAGTTAGGTTAGAATTTAAAAGCAAAATAATTCGTGGAAGTGAATTTGTTCAAAGCTGTTCTCGTAACTTTATATAACTAGCTGATACCTGCGGCTTCATTCACGTGGTTTTAAGTTCTTAAAAATCCCACGAGAACTTAAATTTTCCGGGATAAAAGTAGCCAATAGTCATCTCCGGACGCAAGCTAGCTTTGTATCTTTAATCAAAATCGGTTAGGTGGATGGGCCGTGAAATAGAAGTCAGACATACAGACACACTTTCGCATTTATAGTAATCATCATCATCATGATCAACCCATTACCGGCCCACTACTGAGCCGGGTCTCCTCTCAGAATGAGAAGGGTTTAGGCCATAGTCTGCCACGCTGGCCTAATGCGGATTGGCAGACTTCACACACCTTTGAGAACATGGAGAACTCTCAGGCATGCAGGTTTCCTCACGATGTTTTCCTTCACCGTTAAAGCAAGTGATATTAAATTGTTCTAACTCCGAAAAGTTAGTGATACGTACCCAGGATCGAACCCCCGACCTCCCGAAAAGAAGGTGGACGTCTTAACCACTAGGCTATCATCGCATTTATAGTAATACCAGTATGGATATGGCAAGGGAAAAACGTACGGAACTCCTAAAACAACAGGAGTTTGCTCACTGTAACTTTCCTATAGGTTCTACCCCGCTTTTTAAACGAGCACCTCAAACAAAAACCGTGGGCGCATATTGACTTACGTGGTAAGGAAACGGCCTTGAAAAATAATTGTTCATCAGAATGATCAACAGCCAAGAATGACACGTCTTTTAACCACCTACTCTTCCACTCATACATCAAAGAGCTGTTGACGGAATCTAATAAGACCCATGGCGTAATTGATTATGAAGCAAAAATTTCCTCATAAAGGTGATCGCACACATCCGTAAGAACTAAGACTCGCAGAAACCCCAAAAGCCACAACATCATCGATATAAATGACAGGACTAGAATAGAATAGAATATGTTTTTATTCAAGTAGACTTTTTACAAGCGCTTTCGAATAGTCGGGTAGTTTTAATTTACCACTGGTTCGGAATGCCGTTCCTACCGAGGAGAACCAGCAAGAAACTCGGCGGTTGCTCTTCGGCGGTTGCTTAAGACATGGTCAAGCGAACAAAATTTTTCACGGTTTTGGAACCAAATAAATCAGCGCCACCTCTTAGATACTAATGAACGACCCGTTCGAAATCCAGACGTCACTGAGGTTGCATTGGTGCTAAAGCACCACTGAGTCGGTGCCATTTTGTTTGTTCAATAGCCCTGTCCATACGAAGTAATGCACAACACGTGTATTTTATACTAAAACGTACGTGGCTACAAAAAAATTTGTGTCGTAAAGTTCGTGAACGTAGAAAAGAAGTCCCGCCTGTACTGACCTCTGCTGACGTCAACAATATTTCTTCAGAGCGCCCGATGCACCTAAATTTTTAACACGCATTTTCATTATTAATTAAAAAAGTTTTATTGCATTTTTTCCCCGTTACTATGTAGATAACAGAACTGTGATCTCACCTGGTTTTAAGAAAAGAGACAGGCAAAGATAATCTAGATGTCATTACTTTATTAATCGACTAGTTTATGCTCGCTACTTCGTCCGCGTGGACTACACAAATTTCAAACACCTATTTCACCCCTTTAAGGGTTGAATTTTCAAAAATCCTTTCTTAGCGGATGCCTACGTCATGATAGCTATTTGCTTGCCAAATTGCAGCCCGATCCATCTAGTAGTTTGAGCTGTACGGTGGTATATCAGTCAGTCAGTCACCTTTTCCTTTTATATATTTAGCTAACACGTTAGCCATCGACTGCGATCCTATATGATGATGCAGTGAAAATAGAAGCGGGCTAGCTTAGAAAAGATATGGCAGTTTTGTTGATACCATAGCCCTAATCGACTTCTACCTAACGTGACGTCTTATCCGAACATAATACCCATCTTTTACTCGCACACGAATCGCAGCGCAAAAGCCCGTGAACTGTGCGAATATTAACGTGTATATCCTGCTGTTCGGGGATGGTTCACATGCGTTCCTGCTATGATTCACGCGCAAATTTTTGTCGGTAGGTTGCTGGCTATTGAAGCCAGACAATTATTATTATTTTTTATTCGTTTTTTGCAATCAACAGCGATATATACAATATAATTTTATATATGCGGCTTTTGCAGCTCTGGTGTGCGATCACCTTCTAGGACAAAAATTTTCTTATAAAAATGGCAGCACCCAATTGTCAATTTTGCGAAGCGTATGTGGTACGTCTTTTGTCGTTATTGTCACCTGCGAGAATGATTGATACGCCACCCACATAATAGGCGTGTGGTACAAGTCACAAAAGAACGAGAAAATTAATTTATGCCTTATCTTACAGTTATTAATGAAAAAATTGTTACCGTTAAATGGACAACTTCTAAGCGTGACACTGGGAAAACGTGCCACTAAATTTGTAGGACTATGTGGCCATTTCATTGTACAATTATTTACTAAGCTGCATACAAAAAATCAGCTGGTTTTTTGTAATTTTTATGACCTCGTTATTTGGACCTACTCGGAGTGGAGGACACTCCAGTTATACCATCTATTTTGTAGGACAATTGTTTTTCCGAGTTTATTATCGAGTTATCTCAATATTCAAAAAAAAAACTGTTATTCATACAATTTCGACACCCTACCAAATCGAAATGTTTTATACCTTTGCAGCACAATAGCTGCCTATCTCTATCGAGAATTTTAACAGTGCAAAACTTGGGCGTCTCGTCGAACCGACCGGACGGACGGTCGAACCTACTCACGAACATTCAGCCTGTTATTAATCCCAAAAAAAAAAAACACATAGCGGCTGCTGGACTATTAGATTCCCTCTGAACGTAAGAGTATCAGTCACGTAGTTTACGTAGTGCAATGCTCTCAGCTCAGTAATTCAGTGAGCCGCCTTACTTCTTATGTTCATAATAGGGTATTGGACTGTTTTATGAAGAGTATCTCAACCCATGCATTGTTTACATAACTAAAATGCTGCTAATTATAATTTCCCGCAGAAATTATTCTATCGCCTTGTGACGTCATTGATCGCCTTCCGCACAGCGTGACGTTAGTAACAAAGAAAAATCATAATTTTTATTTAAATATTCTTGCTAATAATGAATTCTAGCCCCTTAAATCAGCGCTATGCAAAACATCACATCATTTTATTAATACAGTCTAAGGCCCTATCACTCATCAGTGCTGACCAGCAGCGTTATTCTGGAACTTGTTCAGTTCTGAAAAAAAAAAACAAATTAAAAAAAAAAACGTTGATGATTTTATCCCTATTAATCATGTCGTAATAAAAAAAACCTATTGTAAAATAATTTCCTGGAAATATTTCCTTCTTTTTTAAGTAAACCTACATTAAAAGTGCTATTAAAATAAAATTAATAGCCCAAAATCATTGATGTAGTCTGTCAAAAATATCTGTGCCTTAAAAGGAAAAAGGGAGAGATTTAATTTACATTAAATCGCTAGTTTCTTATCAATTACGAGTTTGTATTATTGTACGCCGATTTTTCATAAAGACTAACAAGCGTAGGGAAGAAATTTCTTACCTTATGTATGTTTATGAAGCTCTGATATCCTAGTGGTTAGTACCTCTGCCACCTAATTGGAGGCCAGGGGGGTCACCTTTAACTTTTCGAAGTTATAAGTCCCGAAGTTTCGAAGTTATAACATGGAACCATGTCTCATTAACATCAAAATGACGTCATTTTGACGTCAGCCGAAATAAAAATATACCATCAACTCGAAATTTCAGTCCAGTGCTGACGTCACTAAAATGGCGGCCACGCGCATTAGCAATTTGCGGGACTTATATGTGCGTTTATACGCACGTAACGTGTCTATGGTATTTATATTTCGATGTATTAATGTCATTGCCAAGATCTATTGTTCTTATAAAATGCCTTCCTATCATGCAACGTGATGTGGTGATAGCTTACGGGTAACTAGAACTACTAGATGTAGTCCACGACAGGTTGAGATGACAATCGAGGTATGAGGCGAGGGGGACGCCACGTACACCCGTACGTCACCCGCGCTCGTCAGCACAGGGTTAGCGCAGGGGCTGTGCGGGTGTGCGTGGCGTTCTCCCCCAATTGCCATTTCAACCTGTCGCGTACTACATGATATCATGACTAAACGTTAACAATAGCACGTCAAATCTGGAACATAGAATAGCTGAAACCTCTAAATTTCAATCGATTCAAAGCTCAAAGCCTCAAATACCTTGACGAGCCATAGTTCACTCTGACAGAACTGATAGATATTATATTCCATTGTTTACTATTATACAAATCTCAATGGGTGCAGTTCGGTGCTTTCTTCATACAAACGTAGGAGGGTAATTACTACAATTATTTGATATTGTATGCTCAAAGTTAAGTATTATATTGGTTTGTTTTGCCATTATCTAGGTTTATTGAAACATAAAATATTGAATTTAAAGTTACGAGCCTCGGAATATTCCTATTTTAACATTAAATTTATGACAACTTTGGGCGTAAATAAATAAGATTAGGAGTGAAAATTCTAAAACAATTTAACATAATATTTTTTTATTTTTTTATTTGTTGAAATATTATGTTTACTTTGCAAACATACATTTAGTTTTTTGTTTCTCAAAAACATTTTTCCTAACCCCTTTTCGCGCGCTTGATTTCGTTGAAAATCATCGTGCCTCTCACCTTTTTCATACAATGTCAGGTGAAAAGCAAACAGGTTACCCAAGTGCGCCGCCAATTTCGGTCGAGCGTACTGCGTCACCTTAATTTACATAATGCGTGGATCCCACAGCCAAATTCTAGACTTCTTATTTTACAGTTCTACGTTCCATGTTCACTGCAATAGACGTCTTAGGTTTAAAAAAAATAAGCACAAGCTTATCGGAACTGGGAAGAGATTCAAATTAAACTTTTTACCCGATAATAAAATCGGTGCGAACTTTCGCTTTTACGGGATAAATACACGGTGTAAGTGCTCTAGCGATGTGATGCGAGTGTACAGATGATTTTTATCTATAAAAACAAAAAATCTAAATATATAAAAGGAAAAGGTGACTGACTGATTGAAAGAAAGAAAGAAAGAAAACTAGTTTATTCATCTTATGCCTAAGGTACAAACAAACTTAAAATTAATGGTTAGTAGGTAGTGGTTAGTAGATAATAAGAAGTATTGACTGACTGAATGATCTATCAACGCACAGCTCAAACTACTGGACGGATCGGGCTGGGCATGCAGTACCCGTAGTACAAGATTTTACGTCTCACCAAACCAAACCAAATTCGAGAGTCGAAATACTTCCGCGTTACAGTAAACTGGATCTTAACTACCTTGTTTTAAAGCTCAAGTTTGTCTACACTTCTACAGCCAGCGCTCCAAGCGGAAACATTGCGAAATTAAAATCAGTGGCATTGAATATTTGACATCAATTCAAGGCTGTTTAGGTCCATTTTACTGTAACGCGGAAATATTTCGACTCTCGAATTTGGTTTCGTTTAGTGAGACGTAAAATCTTGTACTACGGGTACTGATAGCTATTATGACGTAGGCATCCGCTAGGAAAGGATTTTTGAAAATTCAACCCCGAAGGCAGTGAGATAGTGGTTTGAAATTTGTGTAGTCCACGCGGACGAAGTCGCGAGTTTAAGCTAGTGTTTTATAAAGTACCATTGTATTCTTTAGAAATAAAGGAAAAATAGCACTTAACTCCATACTTACATGGAAAAGAAAACAAAGATCGATACTTTGTGTTTTATTTCCTCGATTTAATTTGTTTGCACTGCAGGTTTCCTTTTGAGGGAAAAATGTAAGTAATTGTTCCTGAGATTGGACAGCGGTGGAGGTTCCCGATATAAGATTAAAAGTCTTGCTTGCTTGGTTCTCCTCTATTTGTGTTTGATCTGCTGTTGAGAATCTTGGATCGTCTTAAATGTTTATTTTTACTGTACACCGACCATATCACGTGATCGTTCTATTGAATGGCACAGTGGTAACCTAATATCACAAAACATCGAGGCTTCAACGTCACTGGCAGGCGTCAAGTTTTATCTACATTTAACGCTAGGTAGGCTATGAAACGACTGTTATCAGTACTCTTATTATAAAAAAGTTTGTTTGTTTGTTGGTTTATTGGTTTGTTAGTTTGTTGGTTTGTCCTTCAATCACGTCGCAACGGCACAACGGATTGACGTGATTTTTTTGTATGCGTATGGATAAAGACCTGGAGAGTGACATAGGCTACTTTTTATCCCGGAAAATCAAAGACTTCCCACGGGATTTTTAAAAACCTAATTCCACGCGGACCAAGTCGCGGGCATCAGCTAGTATTTGTCATATTTGAGAAATCGTCGATTCAGGATCAACCCGAGAGTTCCCTCACCCTAGTTCACTCTGGTATCGATCTTACTTTGATATACGATGTAGGCCAACCTGCGGGGCTAACTCAGTGTCTAACACCGAATGATATTCACCGAGCTCATTTGAGAGGCGGCGCCTGCAACCCAAAATCCAAGATATTTTTCAATTTTACCAATGTATAAGTCGCGGCACGTAAGTCTAGCGCCGAACAACACGTAGAAGCGATAGCTGGAACGCCCACGCAATTCCAGTGTACAGTGAATAATTGTGTTTATACTGCTGTTAATTTTTGTTGTTTTTTTGTTGTTCTTCCAGTGAGATGTTGTTTTTAGCTAAATACTATTAATTAATAAAAGAAATGAAACAAATCCTTACGTTAGATTATCAATAGCTAAATATTATTAATTAATTAAAGTAATGATTGTATTATAAGTACACATGCGCAGCTATCCCCCTCCACGTTTCGTTCAGCGCTAGACTTACGTGCCGCGACTTATAGAACGTATTTTTAGGGTTCCGTACCTCAAAAGGGAAAACGGAACCCTTATAGGATCACTTTGTTGTCTGTCTGTCTGTCTGTGTCTGTCTGTCTGTCTGTCTGTCTGTCTGTCTGTCTGTCTGTCTGTCTGTCTGTCTGTCTGTCTGTCTGTCCGTCTGTCTGTCCGTCTGTATGTCAAGAAACCTACAGGGTACTTCCCGTTGCCCTAGAATCATGAAATTTGCCAGGTAGGTAGATTTTATAGCTGACATTTGGGGAAAAATCTGAAAACCGTGAATAATATAATTAGGGTTAGATCACACAAAAAAAATTAAATTGTGGTCATGAACTAATAATTAGTATTTTCAACTTTCGAAGTGAGTGACTATATCAAGTGGGGTATCATATGAAAGGTCTTCACCTGTACATTCTAAAACAGATTTTTATTTATTTTTATGCATCATAGTTTTTGAATTATCGTGCAAAATGTCGAAAAAATACGACTGTAGTACGGAACCCTCATTGCGCGAGCCTGACTCGCACTTGGCCGGTTTTTTTATTATTATTCAATTAAACTTTTAGAAGTGCTTTTGAATCGTCACATGCAGTTACCAGTGGTTCGGAAAGAAAATAACACCATTATCTAGTAGATAGCTAACTTCCCAATTTGTTAGCAACTTGATTCGCTAAAGTAATTATACTAAAGATTATTATGTAGGTAGTTTAGTTTATATTCACACATTTACCCAGAATGTACTCTCGAGGCACCTTATCCGAACGATATATGTCGTAAATATGGAGTGTAGTGCTCTAGGTACACTTCAGTAGGTGAACCATGTTCATTAAATGATCCACAGGACAAAGTCATGACAGTTCTATTCAGGCGTAACTGCTGCATATCACAGTGAGGCCCATGGTGTTATCCCTGGTTTTCACCAGGGATGGCCTCGGTGTGATATGTGAAAGGGGTAATAGAGAGATCTATATAAACTAACGTGGACAGACGACATCAAAAGAATCGCAGGGTACCGCTGGATTCAGGCAGCGCAAGACTGTGACGTGTTGAAGTCCCTACAAGAGACTTATGTCCAGCAGTAGACCTCTATTAGTTGACAATGATGATGAAAAGCTAAGGTATAACCTTTTACCTAATTGTCACAAAATAAATACAGTAACTGGCAAGAAATATTGTACATTAACATTTAGAATGACACATAGATCGGCTTTGTAGAGCGTTGTCTCTGTCACTCATACCTATGTGAGGTTTCGTTGGTCTCAACGACTGAGACATCGCTCGACGAAACCGCTATCTCTTTCTAAAGGTCGATGGACAATATTTCCTGCGAGGCACTGTACCTTTTTCTATCCGCAAATTTTTCCTGAAACGTGTGGTATCACCAGTCGTCTTCACACGAGCATCCACAAAGTGGCCTCAAGTGATACTACTTTGTCTTTTGTCTACAAAACCTTTATGCGACAAAGAAAATTTTGTTCTACTTTTCCATTTTTAGCCATTTTTCCCCACTTAAAGATTTAATGATAAAAATGAAAAGTTTTATGATTTACTCCCGGCCTTGCCTCGGCTTGCGTAGGCTTTTCTATTCTATACAACATGACATGATTGTAGATCTTAAAAAAATTTCTCGTGAAATTTTCTAAATGATACTTAGCGAAAACCGCATTGAGGTCCATTAGGAAAATCTTTTTCCAAGGAAAACAAATTGGGGGGTTTTTAATAACTTTAAGTTATGCAAACCTTATAGGTATCTCGCTAACGTCATTATTACGTTTGATAGATTCAGATCCCAAATTGTCACTGCCGGGAATCGAGCCTATGACCTAAGACCGCGCTCACCACTGTGCCAGGGACGTCGTCGAAAGACGAGGTGATAAATCTAATAGTAAGATTGCCTGTTTTCATCTTTAGGACGAAGGATGCCAGCGGGACCTAAAACTCCGCTGTCCGTCTGTCTGTCTGTCCGTCCGTCTGTCTGTCAGCAGGCTATATCTCATAAACTGTATAGTCGTAAAGGGTTGAAATTTTTACAGAGTGTGTATTTTCTATTGCCGTATAACAACAAATGATAAGAATTTCAAAATGGCCGCCATGCAAATTAAAAAAAAAGTGTTTTTTCTTGTACGATTGTGCGGAACCTTTGTATGTGAGTCTGATACGCACTTGACACAACAACAATATGTAACAATATGTAACTAATTTACATATTAAAAATTACAAGCAAAAGCTGGTTCAATATCAGTTAAGTCTATTTGATAGAGCTAGTAATTCAAGCAAGTAGAATGAGTATGACAATAATTCAAAAGCGCACTACCTCATTACTGGAGAGAAATGGAGATCAATTTATATAAGACGCGATCAAAGACATTGCAATTGTTAGCAAGTAGCAAGTTGGTAGAGGATAAATGACGCAATCGGTAACTCGCAAAGTTTGGATTGAGATGCTATTTATCATAGAACAGCTTATATGATAGGTTTGAATCACATTTAGAAGGGGTAATATAAAAGGCAGTCACTGAAAATCAGCGTTGGGGCGTCTGGTACCTGAGATATTTTGCTATAGAGGTTTGTGTCTGAGGGGCCCGACGTCTCAACACAAGTTGAGTGGCCTACCTGTTTGAGGTGTTGCACTGCTGTACAGGACGATATTGCCTACACCATGTAGCTGTACCTATATGATACCTCGAATAAACATTATTCTATTCTATTCTTCTATGATAAAATTGCGAATTGCCGCTGGCTCAGTGCAGATTGGCAGACTTCACACACCTTTGAGAACATTGTGAGAAATCTCGAACATGCAGGTTTCCTCACGATGCGATGGTTTCCTTCGCTATTAAACCAAGTGATATTTAATTGCTGACGCACCTCCGAAAATTTAGAGGTGTATGTCCGGGAACAAATCCCCTACCTCCCGTATTGGAGACGGACGTCTCAACCAAACTATCACGGTTATTTTTTTAAATGTTTTATTATGGAACCCTGAAAATGGTATATGCTATTTTAGCGTTTAAACTATCGTTAGTGATTTCCATTATACATATCTCACACCCGGCTTTACTCACGTATTTAGTCGACGTCAGCCCGACTAGTTTCAGACCCATCCGGGGTCCTTTTTCACAGGGAAACAGCGCACGCGTTGCAGTTAAGACTCAACTGTGAAAAAGGACCCCGGATGGGTTCGAAAGTAGTTGGGCTAACGTCGACTAAACACGTGAGTAAAGCTGGGTGTGAGATATGTTTTAGCGTTTAAACTACCGTGAGTGATTTCCATTATACTGAACTAGCTACTAGATGCTAACTAACTGAAACTAGTCGGGCTAACGTCGACTACACACGTGAGTAAGCCGGGACAGATAGTATTTATAATGAGATATGTTTAATGGTATATGCTGTCATTTCTACTATCTTATTTCGAATTCTGTGGATACCTATTTATATGAGAAGCAATTGACGCCAGCCGGATTGTTACCAACTTGTTAGAGGATAAATGATCCAATCCAATCGGTAGCTCGCAAAGTTTGGATTGAGATGTCGTTTATCATTGCATTCCAAACGTGGAAGCGAAGAAATAGGGATTTATATACCTAGTGGAAACTTTTGGTTGACGTTCCATTGATATTTGTTGGAGGAACCGAAAAATCAGTACCCCAATTATCAGTACACCTATCATAAATGCTAAAGTGTGTTTGTTTGTTGGTTTATTGGTTTTTTGGTTTGTTGTTTTGTTGGGTTGTCCTTCAATCACGTCGCTATTCGATTCAATTTCGTTTATTTCAAATTCGTATTCAATGCACGGAGCAACGGATTGACGTGGTTTTTTGCATGGGTATAGTTTAAGACCTAGAGAGCACTTTTTATCCCGGAAAATCAATTCCCACAGGATTTTTAAAACCTAAATCCACGCGTACGAAGTCGCGGGCATCAGCTAGTGTCGAATAAAAGTATCCTTTTATTCTATTAAAATCAGTAATAAATTCAACGTGTTTTAACCAAAATGAACAATCATTTCGCAACCCGTATGTTACGAATAGATTACTTTTCGGTAACGTAATAATGTCGATTTATGATGGCTTTCTGAACACAGGAAATTAAAGAACGCCAATACAAAAATTCACATGCACATTATTTTCGTTCCCTTCCTGAATATAAAATCTAAGGGTGGGTTCACATCTGATCTTTTCTCCGATCACGATCACGTAACAAAAAAGGATTTTAATGGTGGGTTCGATCATGATCACGTATTATTGTATCGAAAATAAAGGGTCGGTCCCCACTTAATCTTTTGTTGATTACAATCACATATATTAATCATACCTACCAAAAATGTTTTTAAGTTTAACAGCTTATTTTAGCATGATCATCCGCCCATTCTGCCATTGATCGCTATTGTATGGCAGCTACAAATTTTTCCTGCTTTAATTTCACACACCTATCACGACGAGCACAATATCTGAAACGCGTTGATGATTGATCGAAAACGATCGAATTTTTGTGTTGTTCGAGCCATAGTCCATAACAGCTCATTAAACTGATCGTAGTAACTATTTATTATTAGATAGCAAACATTTTATTTGTCCACCAAATCATTCACAACAATGACGGTCACAAATGGGTAAGACAATTTTACAAATGAATAGCTCAACGTGAAACAAATAAGGTTTCCCATTCAGCACGTAGCTGCATTAAACAACAACCCTGTTTTTCACGCGTATTACAAATTGCGTCCAATAGCTTGGTTATGATCGCGGTAAGAATGCGCATCGGGATCGTGATCGACGAAAACAGTAGGTGTGGACTCACCCTAATAAATTGAGGGGAGTAACAATATAATATACTAGGCATAGTGTATGAGCATTTAATTTTGTAAAAAGGTTTTGTGTCCAAAGTGTTCATAATATTATTTTGCTTTTGCTTGGAATTTAAAAGAATAACGTTACTTATCAATTCCTGATAATATTTGTGAGTGAAGCACAAAAACTCATTTTGAGGTGTGCGCTGTGATTTAATGAGCATTATCACTTGTCAGCAGGTCTGATTGTAGCCCTCCCTGGCGCAGTGGTAAGCGCTATGGTCATATTAGTGGGAGGTCCTGGGTTCGATTCCTGGCAGGGATTTGGGATACTTCCTAAAATCGGTTAAACTATTGGGTCGTATTGGGTCGTGAAAAGCTAGCAGACAGACAGACAGACACACTTTCGCATTTATAATAATGGATTAATCATTATGCCGGCTCCACACGTTGGCCCCAACGCTTGCCCCAACATTGTTCGCCTAACACTGTTCGCTTCGTTGGCGAAGCCAATTGGCTTTGCCAACGTTGGGCGAACAGTGTTGTGGCCAGCGTTGGGGCCAACGTGTGGAGCCGGCGTTACAATATTACATATACTACACATTGAGTTTTTATACCAACCCGTAAAACCGGGAGTCAGCTAGTTTGTACATAAAATAAAAAGAATTCTAGTCAAGAGGTGGACGTAGTCCTCATACCCTGATCAAGGCTTTTATATTTATTCTTATGACACCGAGAAGCTGCCTAAGGACTATTCTGAGACCTTTTTTATTCGGAATTCGGAATAATGTTTCATAAAGGGTCATTTTATCGTCGGCCTTCCTTGAGTTTTAACCATCGATATAAATGACAAGATATGCCCAAGCGAACAAAATTTTTACGGTTTTGGAACCAAATAAATCAGCGCCACCTCTTAGATACTAATGAACGACCGATCTTTTTTGTAAACTGTCATTAGTGTGCAATAACGTATATACATACACACATACATACCCGGCTTTACTCACGTGTTTAGTCGACTTAGGCCGGGTGTGACATATGTATAATGGAAATCACTCACGATAGAACGCTAAAATATTCCATAAGTGTTTTTTTTGTCACTTTGAGTACGAAACACAGAATAGGTACTAAAAACATAATAAAAACTTGTAAAATATGACGCCATTAACAAAAGGCATACAAAAGGGGATTTTTTATTTGTGGCTGTGCAAAAAGGATCTTCGTTTTAGTCTGTTATGCAAACAAATGGCGGTAAATTAATTGTGGTACCGATTTTCCCAATAAATAATTTACCAACCACAGCTCGCTCGGGATATTTTTCTCTCCAAATATTGAAGTTTGGGGGCAATTCTTTAATTTGTTTTCTTTTAATTTCAATTACTATTGCTGAGCTAGCTTCAAATATTGGTAAACCATTAGGTTCCTGCCTTTTGTTTGCAATACTGGTGACTGACTGACTGATCTATCAACGCACAGCGCAAACTATGCGACGGATCGGACTGAAAGGCATGCAGATTGCTATTATGATATAGACATTCGCTAAGAAAGGATTTTTGAAAATTCAATCCCTAAGGTGGTGAAATAGGGGTTTGAAATTTGTGTAGTCCACGCGGATGAAGTCGCGAGCATAAGCTAGTCAAAATATAAATCGGATCAGTAGTTTGGGCTACAGTGGAAAATACATTAATACGTTATACATAGACTGATAAAATCACAACCCTTTCTTTTGGCTTTACCAAAGTCGGGTAAAATTAGAAATATAGCGGCCTCAGTGACTAACGTTAGGTAGGGTTAGGGGTAAAGGGTTAAATAGATTTCGTGAGCGGTTGAAATTTTCTTAACCAACAGATCTTGTTTCTAATGTGTAAACTTGCCCTAATATGTCTCTATAAATCGTACCCGTTGTGAGTTACTGTGAATTGCGACACAACTTTTTGACCCCACTCGGCCCTACTTTATAGTCGAATTAAGAGCTTCCGCCAACTTTACACTCGACCGTGGAAAGTTTCCCTAATGGCCCCTAAATATGCGTAACAACTTACATAATATATGTATACATATAACTACTCGACCCGCGTACCTACAGTCAGATTCGTTACCAAATAAATATCCTATCAATACCCATATTATAAATGCGAAACTCTGTTTGTTTGTTGGTTTGTCCTTCAATCACGTCGCAACGGAGCAACGAATTGACGTAATTTTTTGCATGGTTATTGTTTAAGACCTGGAGAGTGACAAAGGCTACTTTTATCGCGAAAAATCAAAGAGTTCCCACGGGATTTTTATAAACCTTAATCCATGCGTACGAAGTCGTGGGCATCAGCTAGTTAGAAATATAGCGGCTTCAGTGACTAATGTTAGGTAGTTAAGGGTTAAATAGATTTCGTAAGCTGTTGAAATTTTCTTAACCAACAGATCTTGTTTCTAATGTGTAAACTTGCCCTAATATGTATCTATAAATCGTACCCGTTGTGAGTTACTGTGAATTGCGACACAACTTTTTGACCCCACTCCGTCCTACTTTATAGTCGAATTAAGAGCTTCCGCCAACTTCACACTCGACTCGAAAGTTTCCCTAATGGCCCCTAAATATGCGTAACAACTTACATAATATATAACTACTAGAACCGCGTACCTACAGTCAGATTTGTTACCAAATAAAATATATCCTATCTCTATATATAAAAATGAATCGATAAATGTGTTGCTGATCCCAAATCTCGAGAACAGCTGTACCGATTTCGCTAATCCTTTTTTTATTATATTACGAGTACTTACGTACGTACTTAAAGTACGAGAATGGAAAAATTAAAAAATTTGAATCGGCTGTTAGGCGGTACGAAGTTCGCCGGGGCAGCTAGTTACTAATGATTTTAAGCTTATTTCGATAGGCGTTGGAGTCCCAAGGTGCTGGAATGGCGACCTCGCACCATAAGACGCAGTGTTGAAAGACCCCCGCTAGGTAGACGGACGACATCAGACGTGTCGCAGGGAGCCGCTGAATTCAGGCGGCGCAATACCGTGGCGTGTGAAAGTCCTACAAGAGACCTATGTCCAGCTGTGGACGTCTATCGGTTGATGATGATGATGATGATGTTGACATATTCATCGTACGGAACCCTCCCACGCGAGTTCATCTAGCACTTGTCCGGTTTTTATTTATAGGTGAGAAGAAAGCTGATCGCAAACCTAGGTATTGTTGAAAAATTACGCCAACATTTCGTGGGTAACTTTTCAGAAATGGAGTGTAAAGTTCGTAAAAGCCGCTAATTCAGCAAAAGTAGTTTTACATTCAGCCCGCGCTGAAAGTTGAGACGGAAATCCTGCTATAGTACAATGGGCACGATTTATAGAGACAGTTCATACTTTGTTAATACATTAAACTACCATGTAGTTAAAGCGATTTTCGATGTCCCTTTTATTTACCTTCTTAGATGACTATTTTTTTGTAAATAGTAAAATAACAAAATGGTGTAAGTAAAGTATTTAAGTATGTAAATGTTAAAGTAATAGTTAAAATTAATTAAAAGTAATTAATTAATTAGTTAAAAGTAATAGTAAAATTAATAGAAATAAGTTAGTCATTTAGACTTAGATCCGAACACATGCCATTAGGCAAGTTTAAACATTTAATGAGGAAAAGGTATTCTCCCAATTGCGAAGTATGTGGTAAGGTAGAAGATGTCTCGCACTTACTATTGGCATGTGTATACACACATAGTATTGTCATAATTTGAGAGAAACACTAACGTGTGAACTAAATTAAAATTTTATGAATATTGGTATTTTTAACTGTATTTTGAACAAACCTTCGAGCATTTCGGCAGTGAAAGTGTATAAATTTATTAGTGATTCTCTTAAATTGATATAGTTTTAGGTTTAATTATGTAGTTTGATTTTAATTTAGTTTGTAACGATGGGGCTGGCATATAGATTATCTGTAAAAGCCCCTTACAAAATAACAGATTAAAAAAAAAGACCAATTTTGTTGTACACAATGGTACTGATTCTGAGCACAATTAAATTTTAGAGCATTCGCATCCTCTTCTTACTAATATTATATGAAAAGGACAGACATAGTTTGACAGTTTTAAATTTAATTTAGAGCCGTCAGATCTCGTGACTTTAGCTGCCAGTCGCAAGCGTATCGTTTAAAGTAGCGTGCAAATTTAGAGCCTTTAAATGTAAAATTCATGTGCCGTCCTTTTTTAGCAATATTAAAAAGAAGAGGATGCAGATACTCTAAATTTAGTTTAGCGAAAATCAGCGCCATTTCTCTACATTTCTCATTATTTCAATTTATTCAGATACAAGTTAGCCCTTGACTGCAATCTTACCTGGTTAAGTGATGATGCCGTCTAAGATGGAAGCGGGCTGACCTGGAAGGGGTATAGCAGTTTTTATTAAACCCATGTCCCTTTGGTTTCTACACGGCATCGTACCGGAACGCTAAAATCGCTTGGCGACACGTCTTTGCCGGTAGAGTAGTAGTAACTAGCCACGGCCGAAATCTCCCACCAGACATAAGTTTACTCTAGTTCTCCTACGAATCTCTTGATTTCTAATTTGATCACTAGAGAAACTCCAAGCATAGCTCGCTCCATAGCTCACTGAGTAACTCTGATCTTTCTTATGAAGATAGTGGCACTGATTCTGAGCAAAACCTAATTTTAGAGTATTCGCATCCTCTTATTACTAATGTAATATGAAAAGGATAGACGCAGTTTGACAGTTTTTAATTTAATTTTTAGATGGTAAAACCCGTGATTTTAGCGCACAGTCGCGAGCCTACTGTTTAAATTTGTAGCGTGCACTAAAATTTAGAGTCTTTAAATGTAAAGTTCATGTTATGTCCCTTTTTAGCATTGTTAAAAAGAAAAGGATGCAGATACTCTAAATTTAGTTCAGAGAAAAACAACGAAATCGGTGCCAGTATTGTGTCAAATACATATTATGTCATCCCTCATTACTGACAACATGCACTGTTTGAAGAACACCCGAAGACTTTTATCTCATCATGATTAACCCATTGCTGGCTCACTACAGAGCACGGGTCTCCTCTCAGAGTGAAAAGGGTTTTGGCCATAGTCTACCACGCTGGCCATGTGCGGATTGGTAAACTTCACACACCTTTGAGAACATTATGGAGAACTCTCAGGCATGCAGGTTTCCTCACGATGTTTTCCTTCACCGTTAAAGCAAGTGATATTTAAATAATTAAAACGCACATAACTCCGAAAAGTTAGAGGTGCGTGCCCGGGATCGAACCCCCGACCTTCGATTTGAAGGCGGACGTCCTAATCACTACCCTATTACAGTTTCAACTTTTATCTCAAGCACTGTGGAATTACTTATTATGATTATGATTACACAAACCATATTGCACATTTAAGAAAAAGCTCTGGTTAAACAAACAATGGGCTTTTAAATTATAATCACGATAAACGAGGCCGTATTTTTATTATTCAGACGACCCTCGTGGCGTCGTGGCCCACTTTAAAAATGGCGCACATTACGTTTTTGTCAAATTAATATGACAGGTGAAAGTCATTCAAGTTTATTAATGTGGCATCCGGCGGAAAGTTAAATAAATTAGTTTCGGCCAAATTTGATTACCTAGCTTTTAAAAGCTTTATGAAAAATTGAACTAGTGAGAATTTTCCCAGTAGTTCAACTCTTAAAAGGATTTAGATGCAGTTGGACTACTGGGACTAAATAGTGTTTTTTTCCTTCTCTAGCAAACCCCCTGATAGTCCAAGATTTTGGAGTTTTGGAATTTTGGTTTTTCAAAAATCCCGTGGGTACTTTTTGGATTTCCGGAATAAAAAGTAGCCTAGGACTGAGGCACAAGCTTTCGTCAAAATCTGTGAAAAGGTACTTAGCAGACAGACCGACCCAGCCACTTTACACACAGATTAGTTCTGATAGTATGGAAATTCCCATATTATCCTACTTTCCCTTTAATTTATTTAATTAAGCCTCATCTGGTGACAGAAGGGCTGGCTCATTTTTTTGCGCGACGGAGCAGCCTGGCTGTCCAGCGCGGAAATGCAGCCAGTATTCTTGGCACCATTCCACGTGGGCATGATTTGTATAGTAATTATGTAAGGCTAGCTTTAAGTTTTATTATAATATTAGCTGAGCCTGCGACTTCATCCGCGTGGATTTAAGTTTTTCAGAATCTTTGGTTTTCCGGGATGAAAAGTAGCCTATGTGTTAATCCAGGGTATAATCTATCTCCATTCCAAATTTCATCCAAATCTGTTCAGCCGTTTTTGCGTAATTGAGTATAACAAACATCCAAACATCCATACTCTCAGTTGAAAAAGCAGCGTCCAAACATCATACCTACAGAAATCATGTTCTGACAACCTAAAACGCCCGACAAAGGGTTTTGAAAGGTGTTAAAAATTCAAAAATACAACTGACATGGACGGGTATGGTGAACATATTTTTAACAAATACCTTTTTGAAATTTGAACAAAAGCTATTTTAGCATCTGCATAATAATAAGAGGAAAATCATGACCAAGTTAGAAAAGTTTATATCCAAAAAAGGAAAAATTGTAGCTGCATCATCATCATCTCTTCAAATCGTCTTCTAAATATATAAAAGGAAAAGGTGACTGACTGACTGACTGATTGACTGACTGACTGACTGACAGATCTATTAACGCACAGCTCAAACTACTGGACGGATCGGGCTGAAATTCGGCATGCAGATAGTATTATAATGTAGGCATCCGCTAAGAAAGGATTTTTGAAAATTCAACCCCTAGGGGTTCAATCTCGGTCGAGCGTAGCATCACCTTAATAAATAACAGTACTTGCAACTTATCTAGGCAATGAGTTTGAAATTTATGTTCCAAAACTATACCTGACTATAATATTAGTCGGTACACCTACTAGGTACACTACACAATAGAGCCAGCTTCTATAACTAACCGAATTCAGCAAGTTCACGTAATTTACGATCAGAATGTATATAAATCCTCATGTAGCACGTTGGTAGAACACTACAATACAACAGATGCTGGGCACTGTGAGTTTGTTAATGGATTTTTAATGTTTGCAGTGGACTTTAGAAATGAGTTCAGAAATTAAGCTTGAAAATCTTACAATAGGTTGAATAATTTAAACAGACCTTTTTGTTCCATTTTTAGTCGGGACCTGAACTCGAGTGCGTTTCTAAAGAAAAATTCGGAATATTTTGTTAAAAACATATCAAACTTCAGTCGAGTGCGAGTTAGACTCGCACACGAAGTGTTCAGTACCATCGTTTAAGAAATAACACTTTGTGTATTTTTTAAATTTTCATGGCTGCGGCCATTTTAAAATTTTTATGTGTTGTTATAGCGGCAATAGAAATACATTTATTCTGTCAATACTCTCCCTATTAAGTATGGCTCACAGAGAGACGGACGGATGGACGGATGGACGGACGTACGATAGGGTTCCGTTGGCACCCTTCGGGTACCCTGATAAGTAGCCTTTTACCTACCCCATTGACTGTTTTTACTAGAAACTTTCTAGACGCAGACGTTACTAATTATAAATAACTAGCTGATGCCCGCGACTTCATCCGCGTGGAATTATATTTTTTTTTTAAACCGTGGGAACTCTTTGATTTTCCGGGAAAAAACATAGCCTATGTCACTTTCCATCCCCTTCCCCATCTATACCCATGCAAAAAATCACGTCGATCCGTTGCACCGTTGCGACGTGATTGAAGGACAAACCAACAAACCAATAAACCAACAAACAAATACACTTTCGCATTTATAATAAGTGTATTGATGATTCATACTGATTCTTGTACCTATTACAAGAAATATACGCGTTTTAGATGTGATGTCTCATGAATCGGCTATTTGATTAAATTTCATTTGAAACAAACTTATTAAGTATACAGAAAGAACCATTTCCCTAACACCACGAAAGTCAGGGATAAAAGTGGTTTTTATAAAACATTATCCCGGGTCCGGAATGAAAAGGGTCCCGAAACGGTCCTTGAGGAGACGGTTGTCATAGGAATAAATGCGTTTCGTTATGGTTTAGTGGTAAACAATGGATATGAATGGTTTTGGATAGGCGTTATTTTGCGCAATTCCATAATATACCTAGGTACAGGAAAATACTAACTTAATTTGCTACCCTTATTATAAATGCGAAAGTGTGTTTGTTTGTTGGTTTGTTCGTTTCCCTTTAATCACGTCGCAACGGATTGACGTTTTAAAAACCTAATTCCACGCGGACGAAGTCGCGGGCTAGTACTTAATATAATCTGTGATAGCCTAGTAGTAAAAAATTGTGGTAAATGTAATTCCGCTAATGTCATTTGCTATACTTGATATAAGCTGTGATAGCCTAGTGGTTAGGACGTCGGCCTTCTAATCGGAGGTCGGGTATTCGATACCGGGCACGCACCTCTAACTTGTCGAAGTAATGTGCGTTTTAAGTAATTAGATATCACTTGCTTTAACGGTGAAGGAAAACTTCGTGAGGAAACCACCTGCATGCCTGAGAGTTCTCCGTAATGTTATCAAAGGTGTGTGAAGTCTACCAATCCGCACATGGCCAGCGTGGTAGACTATGGCCAAACCCTTCTCACTCTGAGAGCAGACCCGTGCTCTGTAGTGAGCCGGTGATGGGTTGATAATTTTTATGTAGGTAAGTATCCAGATGAAACTATCATCTGCTACATAAAAATGAAGGCAAAACAGAACTCTGAGATAAAAATCTAGCTGGGGAATTATGGCTAATATAATTGGCACTGAGAAGGCGCCTTCTAAAAAACAAAAAACAAAAAAACATAAACGAAAATAGCTGTGCTCAAAATAAACACAATTTCCTTTCAATCCAAGTCCGGCCAACCATAATTGGTGTAAATCCCAAGAAAACAAATTTGATAATTGTGCCAATATTTGTTCAGATGCGAAATATTCATGGAAGATTTTTTCATTGTGGAATTACGTGTTGGAAAATTCGCAGGACAATTAATTTACGGCCCTTTGTTTGGCCGGCCGACAGTAAAAACGATTTTTGAAAGGGGCCGATTCGGGAGTGATTTATCGGTTTTTGTTCAGCATTACGGCTGACCCATCCCATCAGTTCAGTAAATAATGTTGTAGACAGAGAGATGTAACATATTATAACTACTAGAGGTGGTAATGTCTCGGAAAACGGCCTAAATTTGACTGATGAAAAAGCACAGATCACACCCTATAGACGCCTAACAAGCTTAGGCAGTTGTTTAGCAAAAATAAATTTGATAATTGTGCCAATATTTGTTCAGATGCGAAATATTCATGGAGGATTTTTTCATTGTGGAAAATTAATTTACAGGACAATTAATTTACAGCCCTTTGTTTGGCCGGCCGACAGTAAAAACGATTTTTGAAAGGGGCCGATTCGGGAGTGATTTATCGGTTTTTGTTCAGCATTACGGCTGACCCATCCCATCAGTTCAGTAAATAATGTTGTAGACAGAGAGATATTACAACTACTAGAGGCGGTAATGTCTTGAAAAACGGCCTAAATTTGATGAAGAAGCACAGACCACCACCCTATAGACTAGTAGGTAGTAGGTAAGTTTCTGTATGATTGTGTGGTGACGTTTGGTATGAGGTCTGCATCTCCATTTTCTATAACCCAATGGTGGTATGGAAGGGAGGAACCGAATTTTGGGTCTTTTGTCTTTTAATCGAGCGTTTAATATTTTAATTATCTGAGACAAAGAAGTCGTTTTCACTTTGAGGTTCAGGTCAGACTTATTTTTACTTGACGCCTATTGTAAGTATCCGGTAAGACGTTAGGCCACGATTACACCTGTAAGTTTTTGTCACGTAAGTAGCTTACGTAATTAATTGACAACAAACTTACTAAGGTAAATCTTCTATATATATAATTCACAGTCCTGACTGACTGACTAACTGACTTATATACCAGTGTAGGCCGACTTCAAACCCGCTGGACCGGTGCCGCTGACTTGAAAAAGGTGGCGGAAAGCGGTTGGATGAGAAAGGCGGAAGAATGTGTTTGGTAGCGCGCTCTTGAAAAGGTCTATGAAAATAGGTAATAAATTACACTTTGTGATAGTCAGTTGTTGCATTTGTAAGATGATGATATAGTGGTGATAATTTTTACCCGAACTTAAAACTAAAGCTACGAGGGTTCCAAACGCGCCCAGGTCTGAGAAGAGCCCACAAGAAACTTTTTATACTTTATTAGATTATAAACTTTAATCTATTCCATCAAGAGAGGTCTTTACTTATGCACAGACCTCTATCTACCCTTAAAAAACTTTTACCCTTAGAATAAATAGGAATACGTACCCAAAGATTCCTATATTGTAGTCAAACAGATTTGCACCTAAGTTAGGTGAATTCGTTTTCATATAAAAACCTGGGGTATACCGATATTCATGATCGCTCGGACATCCGCCTTGTAATTGAAGGTCGGATTTCAATCCCGGGCACGCACCTCTAACTTTTCGGAGTTATGTGCATTAAATATCACTTGCTTTAACGGTGAAGGAACACATCGTGAGGAAACCTGCATGCCTGAGAGGAGTTCTCCATAATGTTCTCGAAGGTGTGTGAAGTCCTATCCGCCCCTTCCCAACCCTCGTGTGTGTGTGTGTGTGAATGGATTATTTCAATGTTTCGATATCTTCCGTGTCACTATAAGAAAGTGTCTTAAGCTTATGATATTATGTTGTATTTATCTATATAAACCCTCTTGGCACCCTATCTATAATATAAAACTTCTTGGCACCATTCCACGCGGGCATGGTTTGTACAGTAATTAATGAGGCTAGCTAGCTTTAAGTTTTATTAATACATCTATAATATAAAAATGAATAACTAAATGTGTTGCTCATCGCAAATCTTGAGAACAGCTGAACCGATTTCGCTAGTTCTTTTTCATAATATCCCTTGAAGTACGGGGATGGTTATTACGGAGAGAAAAATTTAAAAAGAATCGACTGTTAGGCGGTACGCAGTTCGCCGGGGCAGCTAGTTTTCAATAAATATTTTTTTAACAACGTTTCTGTATTCGGCCGCAGAAGCAGCATTTTAGCGGCCACAAAGCTCAGTACAGTATAATGTATGCGCATACATTTGTAAGGGATGTCACCCTGCGCGGAGTCGGGTACTAACACGCGTACTCACATACCAAAAATATTTTTATAATGCCGTAAACAATTGATTTTATTAAACTCTCATCGATGGAGCTTATAGGGCTTTCTTTTTCTCTTTTTTGCGCATTTTTAGGGTTCCGTAACTGAAAGGTGCCAACGGGACCCTATAAATAAGCCTCCACCGTCCGTTCGTCCTTGCGTCAGTCTGTCAGCAGGCAGTATCTCGTGAACCGTAATAGGTAGAGAGCTGTCACATAATGTGTATTTCTATTGCCGTATCAACCAATAAAGAAATGTTCAAAATGAGTGCCATAAATATTTTAAAAAAAATCTGTACGATGGTACGATACCCTTCATGTGCGAGTCCGACCTGAACCAACTGAAAAACTATTTATTACAAAAGTTGCCACTACCAGATATCAACCCCAGGGTCTTCCACTAGTTTTAAGCGTCAATAGCTCAACTGGTAAAGGAGTGGACTGAAAACCGAAAGGTCGACGGTTCAAACCCCGCCCGTTGCACTATTATCGTACCTACTCCTAACACAAGCTTTACGCTTAGTTGGAGAGGAGAGGGGAATATTAATCATTTAACATGGCTAATATTCTTTTTTTTTGAGTTTTGTTTTTTCGGCAAACCTCCTGATTTTTATATTTCAATGCCCTTGAGGGTAGTCGTAAGACCACAGCAAATATATTATGTCGTCAAAAAGCATATTTGAATAGTCCTATGCTCTAAACTATATTTAGAGAACTGCAGTGCTTTCATTTCCCGTATACATATCCCAGTTATATACACAGACTAATGTGTATCACAGACACGCTGCACATCATATCTCGTAATCGGACAGTCGGAGGGGAGAGCAAACAAAGCCGTCCGGAAATGGAATTTTCAAGTGCACTCTGTTCTGTATGGTTCTGTAGCTACTCTGTAGTCTAGTGGTATGGTTTACAAGGTGCTTGTCGCTACATTAATAAAGAGGTTCCCCTGAAAGGTAGAGTTGTTATTGTGTTTGAAATATTACAGGATTACGGAAAAGTTATGATTTGTTTAAATGTATGCTTACCTGCGGTTTGGCAGCGTTCAGGAAGCTTCGAGATGTCTTCTTGTCCAAAATTCCTCAGTGCTTGAAGACCAAAGTCTTCGAACAGTGCGTGTTGCCAGTGATGACATATGGATCCGAGACATGGTCGCTAACTATGGGCCTCATAAGAAGGCTCAGAGTCACTCAGCGGGCGATGGAGAGAGCTATGTGCGGAGTTTCGCTACGTGATCAAATCAGGAATGAGGAGATCCGTAGGAGAACTAGAGTAACCGACATAGCTCAACGGGTTGCGAAGCTGAAGTGGCAATGGCCATCAGGACACATAGTTCGTACAACCGATAGACGTTGGGTCCCAAGGTGCTGGAATGGCGACCTCGCACCGGAAAACGCAGCGTTGGAAGACCCCCCCACTAGGTGGACGGACGACATAAGACGAGTCGCAGGGAGCCGCTGGATCCAGGCGGCGCAAGACCGTGGCGTGTGGAAGTTCCTACAAGAGACCTATGTCCAGCAGTGGACGTCTATTGGTTGATGATGATGATGATGATGCTTACCTGCAGGGTGATTTGCTAATTCGGTGTCTAACACTGAATGATAGCCATCAAGGTCGTTTATACGAACTATGTGTGCCCTGCCAATTGCCACTTCAGCTTCGCAACCCGTTGGGCTATGTCGGTTACTCTAGTTCTACTACGGATCTCCTCATTTCTGATTTGATCACGTGGAGAAACTCCAAGCATAGCTTTCTCCATCGCCCGCTGAGTGACTGTGAGCTATGAATTAGGACTAAAATATTACTATCATCAGTTTAATACAGCATAATATAATACAACCGCACAATACCGAGTGAGAGATGAACAAAGGCGCTAGGAAGTGAAATTTTCAAGCGCAAACTGCACGTTTTCTGGTTTTAGTATCATTTTCAAGTGCTTTAGACAGTGTGATATTGTTATGTTTATTTTGTAGGGGTTGTTTCTGTAAAGGTAGGTGTTCCTTGATGCATATTATATGAACGCAACATATTAATATGCTACATTATAAACACATCAAGCTACATACGCTGAAAGCAGCTTTAGTAATAGGTGCATTATCGTTGGTGCGTTTGTACTCAATATGTCATTTCGACACATATATTTCACTAGCTTATGCTCGCGACCTCGTTCCGCGTGGACTACACAAATTTCAAACCGCTATTTCACCCTCTTAGGGGTTGAATTTTCAAAAATCCTTTCTTATCGGATGCCTACGTCATAATAGCTATCAAATTTCAGCCCGATCCGTCCTGTAGTTTGCCCTGTGCGTTGAAAGATCAGTCAGTCAGTCAATCCTTTTTTATATTTAGATATTCACGTAAAATATTTCAATAGTATTTGATTTCAGCATTTGTAACTTTCACGAATAATTTTGGCCCAAATTGACAACCGTTTGGATCAAAACATTACTACCTAAATACATATTATAGCGAGAGATTTTTGAGTCGGATTACATTTTAAATTTAATTTTTTTCTTGCTTTTTAAACTTTAAGTATCTACTTAACTAAATAGACTCAAAAATATCACTAGAGCCAATCACAACCCTAATAATATAATATAAAGGATTTTCGTAGAATTTATACCCGAAATAATAATACTAAATGAATATACATTTTAATACCAAACTAAAACGTAGATATAATACAGCCAACAAAGTAGGCGTTATGAATTATTTATATTATGTCCTACAAGCTAATCCGCCCTGGGTTCACTCGGGTGGAATTTCTGAAAACCCTTTCTATTTTTTATTCCATTATAATTAACCCTTGACTGCGATCTCACCTGATGGTAAGTGATAAACCAGTCTAAGATGGTAGCAGGCTAGGTTGAATAGGTGTAAAGATTTTTACTACACCCATACTTCTTCGGCATAGTACCGGAACGCTAAATCGCTTGACGGAATGGCTTAAAATACTCATTAATTAATGGGACGGGGGTTTGTGCGCCTCGGACGTGCGGTGGGGGTCAGTGGGTCCGCGGTGGAGGGTCCGCCTCGGCGGAAGTCGCTGGCTGGGTCGCGGTTGATTGCTTCGGTGTTCCCGTGACCCAGTCGCCAGGCGACGCGCTGGGTTTTAGTGGGTATACTCTTAGTCGGCGAGCCCACATACCTTCCCTCCAGTTAGCTGGGTGGCTTGCTAGCTGGCTGGCTTCCAGGATGGGGATGCGTCCATGTTTCAGCGATAAAAAAAGCAGTTATATACAGTTACACCCCTTTTTTTATTTTTTTATTTTTATTCAGATACAAGTTAGCCCTTGACTGCAATCTCACCTGGTGGTAAGTGATGATGCAGTCTAAGATGATAGCGGGCTAACCTGGAAGGGGTATGGCAGTTTTTATTAAACCCATACCCCTTTGGTTTGCACACGGCATCGTACCGGAACGCTAAATCGCTTGTTTCTTATTTTTTCTTATTTAAAAATAAACAAACAAACAGACACACTTTCAGATAAATAATTATTTTATCACTATAAATATCAAAATAGAGTAGATTGAGAGAGTTCTGTTATGGTAATTCGTTGGGCCTTCTGGCGATAATTCCATTTTGCGAATTGTACCTACCAGGTCCCCTAGATAACGTACGGAGTAATGGTAGGTAGGGGGTAGAAAGGGGAGGGGGGGGGAGGGGATTAAAGCAATGCCGTGTTGTTTACTTTTATTACGCCACGGAAATTTCGAGTGCTAACACGATGTCCGAAAATTTGAATACGGTATATCTCATGTAAGCTGTGATAGCCTAGTGGTTAGGACGTCCGCCTTCTAATCGGAGGTCGGGGGTTCGATCCCGGGCACCTCTAACTTTTCGGAGTAATGTGCGTTTTATGTACCTACCCAATTAAATATCACGTGCTTTAACGGTGAAGGAAAACATGGTGTCTGGTGAGGAAACCTGCATGCCTGAGAATCAGTACCCATATTATAAGTGAAAGTGTGTTTGTTTGTCCTTCAATCACGTCGCAACAGAGCAACGAATCAACGTGATTTTTTGCATAGGTATAGTTAAAGACCTGGAGAGTGACATAGGGTTTTATCCCGGGAAATCAAAGAGTACCCCCGGGATTTTTTAAAAATCTAAATCCACGCGTACAAAGTCGCGGGCACCTGCTAGTAGGCCATAAACTACACATTATGTACCACGGACGAAGTCGTGGGCAAGAGCTAGTTATCAATATTAGCCGATAGATTTCAACTGCTGCGAGAGAGATCCGTCGTAAAATTTCCCTCTCAGGCTCCGTCGCTTCCTTTGCGGAGATCACCTCCTCGCAAAAGGAGGCAGCGGCATTTCAAGCTGTCTCGTTCCGAACCATCGCTTGCACGATATTTGAAAGCGAGAGACCATCACCACCGACTGCCGCATCGAGTGCACGGCGCTGGTCCGCCCAAGCTTTACACTCCTCCAGGGTATGCTGCGCCTTGTCCTCGAGGCGGTCCTCGCAATGGTGGCCATCGGGCGATTGCTCCCGACCTATACGATGCAGATACCTACCGAAGCAACCATATTTCCGCGGGCTGATTACGTAAAACGTTGCAGTAGCGACAGCAACGCGACAGTTCATTTGCTGTCTCTCTTTTTCTTCTTCCTATTTTGCATTGTGGCTATTGCTGTCTCTCTCTAGCCGCTGTTACGTGTGACGTGACAGCAATGATCGCGAGATTTGCGCCTGTCGCAAGCCTGTCGCGAAATACGTTATCACCCCGCAGGTACGGGTCCCTAAAAATACCTCATCCATTTGTAACATTGAAATCTAACTCGTTCGTACTTCACATAATTTGGCTGTCGCAGTAAACATTCAGTGGGTACTTACCTACAGTTCGCATTTCGTCAACATTTGTCAGCGGCCGCCGGTTTTACCGTAATTATATGGCTTATTGTATGCATATTATACACATGTGTATCATTGTTTGTTTGTTTGTTCTTCTGCTCTCGTGTGCCATATTGTAAGAGTACTCTCTGTCTACACATTTTGGGAATGAGCTTTTATTAATTTATGGTGCCGTTATACCTACATTTATTGCCCGACTACGGCATATGTATGGTCTGGGGTTTAAACCCAGGCACGCATCTCTAACTTTTCGGATTTATGCTTAGCCTTATCAGCCTGGCTGTCCAGCGCGGAAATGCAGCCAGTATTCTTGGCACCATTCCACGCGGGCATAATATTTTGCATAGTAATTAAGATAAGGCTAGCTTAAAAAAATGTTAAAATAAATATGGCGGAGTCTTTAATTTTTTTGGTATCGTATGAGGCGTATCGTATATAAGTCAAAATTTTGACTTCATAAAAATCACTGATATTGAGATAAATCGCTTCCCGTGAAAAATCGCAGAAACAAAATAGTTTTATATAATGAACCAGTAAGAAACACTCAAAATTTCCGATCCCTAAGTTTTTATCAGTAGGTAGAGTTTACTTCACTATCACGACTATCACAGTCATAAAAGTGTACAGAAACTCTATAATCCTTTAGATACCGCCATACACGAAATTTCGGCGCCCGATAAGGGAAATTTGCATAGAAATAAGCGGAAAATGATTTCCCCGTGTTATTACGAAACGATGTTGTGTATGCGACTTCACCTGTGCTATTTTCAACGGTTCCGTAAAAAGGAAAAAGGAACCCTATTGGATCATTTCATTTAACTGTCTGTTTGTCAAACTCAAAAACCCTTGTTGTTGGAACGCGTGGAGATATCAAGTTGAAATGAATATAAATGAAATTCAAAAAAATATTCAAGTCTATAATCCCGTGGAGCTGTGAAAAATTAAACTTCTATCAACTTAATCAAAAGATACGGCTGTTTATCTATATATATAAAAGGAAAAGGTGACTGACTGACTGACTGACTGACTGACTGACTGACTGACTGATCTATCAACGCACAGCTCAAACTACTGGACGGATCTAGCTGAAATTTGGCATGCAGATAGCTATTATGACGTAGGCATCCGCTAAGAAAAGATTTTTGAAAATTCAACTCCTAAGGGGGTGAAATAGGGGTTTGAAATTTTGTAGTCCACGCGGACGAAGTCGCGAGCATAAGCTAGTCTATACTAATATTATAAATGCGAAAGTGTGTCTGCTAGTCTTTTACGGCACATCTGTTCGATTTTGACTAAATTTGGTAGAGAGATACTCGTAGCTTGGATGCCAGGGAAGGACATAGGTTACTTTTTATCCCGGAAAAGCCAAGAGTTCCCAGGGGATTTTTAAAAACCTAAATCCAGGTGGATGAAGTCGTGGGCATCATTTAGTGCTGCATATTTTGACACTTGCAATGGAATCAAAACATTTAGGGTACTTTCCGTTGACCTAGAAGCATGGGCTGTGCCTTAGGGAAAAATCCAAAAAATGTAAATTGTAGTTAGACACCTAAAATTTTTGCGGTTACAAATTTCTTGCAACTTGTTATTAACTAGAGATAACAAACCTAATACATTCTCTACTTTTTTATATGTACGGAATTTGTTATGCGTAGCTTTGTTTAATAAAGCCCGTGTATATATTTTTTCCCATGTTTTATTAATACGTCAAAAGTCGTTACCTATGTGGAAGTTGGAACAGATTGGGTAATAAAATGTTAAAAGATTTTTATAACACGTCATGATATGTCCACCATGCTGGATATGCTATGACATAATAATAATAATAATAAAGCATATTAGCTGATCAGCCTGCCTTGACTCGGGTGAAATTTGAAATATATACAAAGCCACAACAAAGGTCGATGTCGACAGTTAAGGTATACCTAATGAAAGTCAATTTCGGGGCAACGAAGATCGATATCGAGGTAACGAAGGTCGATATCGAGGGAGTGAAAGTCGATATCTTGAACTAACTTGTGATAAAAATACTGCACTTTCTTAAAAATAATAAAAGAAGACTAAAATCTGGTTCAACTACTTCCTAAGAATCAAAGAAAACTTTGAGAAGTACACGAATCGTTATCAAAACTAATTTAAAAGGACCAAGCCTCAAGATAGATCATTAAAGTGCATCTCAGCAAGTGGTAACTAACAAGTCGCATCAATTAAAACTTTTTGTTACGGTTCACTTGAAATGATTTAGTAAAATTAGTAAAAAATATAAAAGCGCTTATTTTAAATTTAATTACTGGAAATAAATCTAACGAAATAAATCTCAGTGGAAATTCCACTGATGTTGGTGCAGGAGTGGTCATCATCATCATCATCATCACAGTCCATCGCCACTTACAGTTCTTGCATTTCACGAGGGCGACTAATTGGTCTGACATGCACGTACACTTAAGCAATAAGTATACGACGTAACCACAAGTAAAATTCATTCGCCTTCGTGAATTGCAAGAACTGTACCAGTAGCACAGTTCACGACAGAGGTAACTTCTAACAAAACGTTGAGGAGTCGACGTCACTGTGAGGTGTCAAATGTTATAATGGGTGTAACATTTGATTGACGAAGATACAGCCATAGCAGGTAGCCAGGTAGCACTAAAGTAGGCCATTTTTCCTTTGATTTTACGTCACCATAGCCTTATTAATTGACATATCGTCGATTCAGGATCAAACCCCCTCTATCTACTCTAGTTCACTCTGCCACTAGTGAGACACGCAGTCAAGGGCTATTTAGGTTAAATGTTAAAAAAAATTAGATTAGACCTATTAAAATATAAGCAACAAATATTTATTTTTAACCGATTCCGGAATGATTCAAATATTGTTCCATCAATTAAAATTCTCCATTGAAAATATAACAACAAACCCCTCTAAACGTAAAAACAATATTTGTAAATCTCTCGGAGAAAAATGTTGCTTTTCCGTTTTGTTTTTATGTCAATCTCTGTCACATTTTTACATTTTTTTAAACTGTGGAATGGTGAAGGATGACCATGAGTTTTGAATAACTAAGCCTAGTCCCATATTATAAATGCGAAAGTATATTTTGTTTGTTGGTTTATCCTACATTCACGTCGCAACGGAGCAACAGGTTGACGTGATTTTTCCCATGGGTATAGTTAAAGACCTGACGATTATTATAGGCTATTTTTTATCCCGGAAAATCACGCTTGAAAGAAGCTTTCACTTCAAAAAAAATACATTGTCTGATCCCGTAACTTATCCTTCTAGGTTAATAAATAACGGATATCAACTACTAACATATAAGTATGAAAAATCACTGATCTCTGGCTCCCTGCCAACCATTGCAGGGACAAGAATGGGACAAGCTATAAGTCATTCCTTTCAATATTCAATTTCGTTCTGTTTGCCGGCGAATGTATTACATTGACTAATGTTAATAATTGGGTGGCCATCATTTTGGTGTAAGTAGGACCAGTATCGTGTGTTTGAAATAAGTTTGAAGTAATTTTTAAAAGAGTAAGTATTACAAGGTACTATTATGAACAATGTGGTATTATATTGACTAATTTTTATAAAAATAAAATTGAATTCGAAGAGTTTTATCCACAGTTAAATTTTTTTTTGATCAGCCTCAACAATCAAAAATACTTTGGCCTATTTTTTCATTCAAATGTAGTTTTGACCGCATATTAGTTTTTGCTTTAACAATTATTTTTAAACTAGCAAGCCCGCAACTTCATCTGCGTGGATTTAGTGTTTCAAAATCCCGTGGGAACTCTTTGATTTTCCGTAATAAAAACTAGCCTATGCCCGTCCCCGGGATTTAAACTAACCAAATTTCATCAAAATCGGTTAAAAAGTTAGGGCCGTAAAACCTAGCAGACAGATAGATAGACTTCGCATGTCGACATTTCGATATTAGTATTATCATACGAATAGTTACACCATTTAAATAAAAACTTAAATCTTATTGTTTGTGCAATTTACCACAAATGTATTGTTATGCGATAATATACATAATTTCAGTGTCCATTATAACAGATTAGGCATCATAGTTACCCCACTTTCAGCAAGCCATTCATTGGCGTTTGATTAAGTATTGCTACTACTAGCACAATACCTCCATTTTGGACTTTATTCATAGTTAAATTAGAGTTCATTTTCGATAATTAATAGTCATTTACACCATCTAAACATAATCTGTACTAATGAATGCTAACGTCCTATAACTTCAAGTTTGAACTAAGCTGTCGATTTGGCTCGAAACGGGATTATATAAATAGGATATTGATGACTTGGCTGATGATCAGCGATATATGGAGGCTTAGTGCAGGTAAATCAAATTACCATACATTTTGAATAGTAGGTCAAACTTTAAGTAAAATTAATTTACCTACCTACCTACTTATCTAAACTATTACTATTTTATACATCGAATAAATAAACAGGTCTTACTTCTAAATAAGTATGCTCTTTGTGTTATGCTAATTCATCATCATGATCATCAGCCTGTGGACGTCCACTGTTGGATATAGGCTTTCCCTAGAGAGCGCCACCACACCCGGTCCTCAGCCTTCCTCATCCAGCCACTACCCGCCAGCCTTTTTATATCATCGGTCCATCGTGCTGGAGGGCGTCCCACACTACGCTTGCTTGAACGCGGTCTCCACTCAAGGACTTTCCGGCTCCCACGGCCATCGTCGCCTCTACGACAGGCATGACCTGCCCACTGCCACTTCAGCTTGCTAATAGCTTGGGCTATGTCAGTGACCTTGGTTCTCCTGCGGATCTCCTCATTTCGAACTAGCTATGCTAACGTTTTCCATTAATTATTTATATTGTAATTTAATTAGTACTTAGGGAAAATATTAGGGTTTTTTGATGGATAATAATCTTTCATAACGTACTTATTAATATTATTGTAAAAGTGAAAGTGTGTCTGTCGTCTGTCTGCTAGCTTTTCACGGCTTAGCTGTTTATTTTATTTTGATGAACGAGCTTGCATCGGTCCAGGAAAATCAATTTCCACGGAATTAAAAACAAAACCTAAATCTATTCAGGCTAAGTTGCGGGCAGCATTTAGTTCGATTCCTACTTATAAACTATACTATCTGATGCCCGCGACTTCGTACGCGTGGATTTAGGGTTTTAAAAATCCCGTGGGAATTCTTTCATTGTCCAGGATCAAAAGTAGCTTATGTCCTTCCCCGGGATGCAAGCTATCGCTTTACCAAATTTCGTCAAAATCGGTTAAACAGACAGACAGACAGGCAGACAGACACACTTTCGCATTTATAATATTATAGTATGGATAATTATATACTTATTTTAAATTTATAAATTATACTTTATTGTTTGTAATTGTATAATTAAACTAATTCGCCCCCCATTTTGCTTTCCCGTAGAAAATAAACAGCTCAATTACCCACCTAGGTTTTGTAATTAGGAATACAATTAAACTCAGTGTTCAACTTCGATTCGAGCTCACTCTTACCTACTTACCGGGGATCCGCAAATGACTTGATTGGGACTTTTACATCCAAAGAAAATCCTACTCTAAACCTTACAGGATAAAGTCCTAAATCAAATGCCACATGTGTTCACATACGTGGGATAACCTATAGCTCTTAATCCATGGTATTAAAGTTTATAATTGCACGGAATTGGTACGTAATGTAAGTAAACATGGCATTTGTCGCTTTTGATTTAAATGCTCTGAAGACTATGTTGAAAGGTATGTTTTATTGTTCCGTGTATGTTAATGTGATTGGTTTAAGTTGTTATAATAATATCATGCATCATAATATCTTACTGCATAATGACGTCACAAAGCAGTTTGTTGTTTTGATATGTTATTCACATGTGATTGGTTTAGATTGTTATTTATTCCTATCATGAAAATGAAGCATACCTTTCTGGTGGGCAGTTTGTTGTAATTAGTGATGTTATTATGTGACTGCTTTCAAGTGTTATATATCATGTGTGTTATATTATAATGATTTTTATTTATTTTAACTTTAATTATAATATAATGATTTTTGTTACATAATGATAGTGATAATTTAGTGTTATATAATGATTTTTATTTATTTTAACTTTAATTATTAACATCATTATTTTTTATTATAACATCGATTTTTTGACATAAAAATTATGTTAAAAAAATTGAAAAATATTATCGTTTACTCATTGTGACGTCATTATTCGCTCTCCGTACAGCGTGACGTTATTAATAATTAATTGTTTTAAAAATAAAAATAAAATCATGTTTTTTATGAGGCTAGAACTCATTATTAAAGATCTAATATATAATCTTTAATAATGAGCCTAGCCTCATAAACTACCACCATACAATACGGAAAGCGAATTATGACGTCACAATGCGTAAACGAAAAAAAAAAAATTTCTTAACATAAAAATAGAGTAGGTAATTAAGTATTGCTGGAAAATATTTTTATGTTAAAAAATATAAAAATATTTGTCGTTTACGCATTGTGACGTCACTTTCCGTACAGCGTGACGTAAAATTAATTTCTTTAATAATGATAGCCTTTAATGTGTATCACTTTCAGTATGGCTTTTATTATGGTTAACAAATAAACTATTAATAAACTTAAATCTAAAAAAAACAACATTAAATTAAAACTAAAATAAATTAAATTAAATCTAAAACCTCATCGAGACATTGTACCCAAGATGCTGGCAGCATTACCCCTTTGGATGGCCAAACTAATTCTTTGACCAAGGTAACTGCCAGCTCTCGGGTAACCTTTAATAACCTCATAAACTACCACTATGCATAAAATCTCATCATTTTATTAGTACCAGTGCAAGACCCTATTAGTCAAGTAGAAATAGCCCATAGTAGAATATACGATGCAAGGTAACGGATAATCCGGTTGATTGAAACCCAAACGTGCTCTACACAGTGTAAGGGGGATAAACATGTCGTTAAGACCGTATGAAGCGAGTTGCATTTACAAGAAATAGGTAGCTTAGAACAATGTATTTCTATCTTACCTAGCAGATCTATATTATACGATTATACCAAGAAGATTATAGAGACAGTTGCAAGCTCAGAACAAGGACTAAGTATTAGAAGTAGCCCTATTGTGACACTTACTGTTAGAGCGAGATAGGTAAATGCATTTAAGCTCTTATTAGAACGTGACAAAATGATTATGTTTTGTCCTTATCACCGTGGCCACTTTTTTTTGTTTGCCAAAATATAGGTATTTGTACGTGAGTAATTGGCAAACAACGTGAAGTGTAGAAGGAATGACATTTCGCAAGTAAGAAAATCTGCTTGAGCGAGAGGGACTGAGGCACGGTAAAACATTACCGTGAGGGGGCCACGCTAGTTGCAAATCTGGACATATCTGTGGTTGCAAGTACGTGGAATTTAATATTGCTAATCTACAATTAAATTGGAACTAGCTTATGCCTGCGACTTCGTCCGCGTGGCCTACGCAAATTTCGAACCCCTATTTTAGACAACTACAAAATCAAAAGCATACAAAATAGGGTAAAACTAATAAATATTAAACAACATAGAGTCATGAATAATTTCATCGCACGCCCTGACTAGCATTAGGCAAGAAAAAGGAAAAGAGAAAAAAAAACAATTGTATAGGTACTGAAAAACAATGATATGGTAATATTTGACGAATAATACACAGGGATGAAGTAAATAATTCATGTCGTATTAGAGACGCCGTATCAGACGATGCGTGTGATGAATGAAATCTTTATATAAATGGAAAAGGTGACTGACTGACTGACTGACTGACTGATCTATCAACGCACAGCTCAAACTACTGGACGGATCGGGCTGAAATTTGGCATGCAGATAGCTTCTATGACGTAAACAGCCGAGCTGTATAGTGAGTGTTCATGATCATGATCAACCCATCGCTGGCTCATTACTGACCACGGGTCTCCTCTCAGAATGAGAAAGAAAGTAGAAGACCACAGTCCACCAAGCTGGCCACTTGGCCAGCGGATTAGCAGACTTCACACACCTTCGAGAACATTTTTGGAAAACTCTGTCATGCAGGTTTCCTCACGATGTTTTCCTACACTGTTAAAGCAAGTAATACGCACATAGCTCGGGAAAATTAGAAGTACGTGCCCGGGATCGAACCCCTGACCTCCCGAATAGGAGGCGGAGGTCTTACCACTAGGCTATCACGGCTGAGCAGTGCGTGTTTACAAGTGAACACAAATTGTAATTACTTTGTAATCCTAGCTAATAACACAATGAAACTTTAATACCCGTAGTCTGTGTGCTCAAATCTTGAGACACTCTGTAATGTCACAATCAAACCCTTCTCAAAACAGCTGCCGGGAAGATTAATACGGCCAACGATAATAGGGTACTGTAGAATAGCTCTCCTTGAGTTATTAAGGAAATTCCTAGGAACGTTAAATAACCTTAAACAAACATACTATATTTATAACAACAGAAATGTTATCTATTATCTATTTCTATTATATAATAGCTGCCCTGGCGAACTTCCAGTCGATTCAAATTTTTTTAAATTTTCTCCCCGTAAGAACCATCCTTGTACTTCAAGGAATACTTAAAAAAAGAATTAGCGAAATCGGTTCAGCGGTTCTCGAGATTTGCGATGAGCAACACATTTAGTGATTCATTTTATATTATAGAAGATTTGACTCTCGCTCTTTAATCCTAAATCACAACCAAAACAGACCTAATAAACTAAAGTCGTATCAGGGTAAAATATGTTTTCTCCCCCCAAACGAAGGCCATTAGGGAGGGAAGTGGCTTCGATTTCCTTTATTGCGCCCCGTAAAGGTGTTAAGCCAGTAGTTGTTATAATAAACGGGGCGTTACGGGCCTCGTACTCACGTTTTACGGTGGAATAGTTTTTGTAATAAACACGTATGGGGAATAGGAATTGGTCTATTATACCTATTGTATTGTAATATCTGGACCTACTACTGCCACAGCTAGATTCGGGTTGAATTTCTGATTTTCGCAGATTTTTGTAATTGCTAGGTAACTATTGCATACCACCATTATAATGGTAAATACCCTGTAACCTGTAGGGCGATTGTCTAAAACCTGCATCAATCATTATTACAATCTCAATTGTTCTGATTGGCTGAATTTGTGCGATTCTTGTTGCAACAATGCATTGTAGCCAATAGTGAGCGGGCGTTAACCAATCAGAGGTGATTGCGATCGTGACATTGTAGCTGTCAATCTCCCGCAATCGCGCAGCTGACTGCTGTACCACCTATAAAACGTGTATTTGCAATAATAAATTATGATTATGATTATGATTATGATTATGATTATTTCTTAAATGAACTCCCTGCTCCGATGTCCCTTCATTCAGTTTCACTTATGTCACCTTTTACTTCTTCCTGCATTTCCTTACTTACTGAGGAGTCTACGTTGTACACGTATTTTTAATCAGATTCTTTAATTTTTTGGGTTCCGTACCTCGAAAGGAAAAAAGGAACCCTCATATCACATGTTTTGTGATGTAACCACAAATTCACGGTTTTCAGATGTTTCCTTTACTTGTGCTATAAGACATTGCTTCCTGCCAGATTTCAAGATTCTAGGTCAAAGTTGATCATCACACTTGATTGACACAACAGACTGGCAGACAGACAGACAACAAAGTGATCCTACAAGTGTTCTTTTTACCTTTTGAGGTAAAATCTGAAAACTCCGAAAAAATCCATACTAATTATAAATACTCAAGTGTGTCTGTCTGTCTGTCTGCTAGCTTTTTACGGCCCAACAGTTTAACTGATTTTGATGAAATTTGGTACATAGTTAGCTTGCATCCCGGAAATTGACATCGGCAACTTTTTATACCGGAAAATCAAAGAGTTTCCACGGGATTTTTAAAAACCTAAATCCACGCGGACGAAGTCGCGGGCATCATCTAGTATACCTATTATAATATTATTTAGCTGCATTACCAATGGTAGCAGTACATAATGTGAAGAGCAGTAACTAGACATTATGCAAATTGCCCAACTACATTTTGTACCAATGTTATTTACCTCGGACTGGTTTGCCTAATTTTGTCATTACTCAAATGAATCCCCGTTCAGTTCGCACAAAGACTAGGCATTTATGGGCGTTTAACAATTTAATCGTTATTGATTATGTCCGCAACGCTATTAATTATTTTGTGGGGATTTGTAATAGAATAAGTACCCTTATTATAAATGCGATATTGTGTTGTTTGTTGGTTTGTTGGTTTATCTTTCAATCACGTCGCAACGGTGCAATAGATTTAAGTGATTTTTTGTATAGGTATAGTCAAAGATCTGGAGAGTGACATAGGCTACTTTTTATCCCGGAAAATTGAGGAGTTCCCACGGGATTTTTAAAAAACCTAATTCCACGCGGATGAAGTCGCGGGTATCAGCTAGTAGGATAATAGAACTGTAGATTTTTGTATCTATCTAATACAATTTTTTTATAGCTGTGATAGCCTAAGTGGTTAGGACGTCCACCTTCTAATCGGAGGTCGGGAGTTCGATCCCGGGCACGCACCTCTAACTTTTCGGAGTTATGTGCGTTTTAAGTATAAATATCACGTGCTTTAATGGTGAAGGAAAACATCGCGAGGAAACCTGCTTGCCTGAGAGTTCTCCATAATGTTTTCATTCAAAGGTGTGTGAAATCTACCAAAACCCTTCTCACTCTGAGAGGAGACCCATGCTCTGTATTGAGCCGGCGATGGGTTGATCATGATGATGATGATGAAGCTTTTGGTTCCTTGTCCTAAATGGTTAAAAAATACCTCATCCACTTGTAAGTTATGTGCTTTTTATGTAATTAAATATCACTTGCTTTAACGGTGAAGAAAAACATCGTGAGGAAACCTGGATGCCTGAGAGTTCTCCATAATGTTCTCATAGGTGTGTGAAGTCTGCTATACAAGAAGAACAAAAAAAAATCTCTTATGCTACTTATTTTAGCGTCATCAGTATAAAAGCACTGATCAAGCCCATAATTTCCCAAGCTTCTAACCACGAACCAATATCGACTCATTAATTATTGCGCTTCCGAGAGTGCTTTCAAAATAATCCGCTTTATTTCAGTGTCTAAATTATGAATCAGATATGCTTGCTTCCTTTCAAAGTATTTTATTATGGAAAATACTTGTTAAGAGAAAAGTGCTCTATGCCTTAAGTGGCTTTTTTGTATAAGCAAAATTCGATAAAATGTTTTATACAATATTGTTTTAGGTCTCGTATCTATTAGAGCGCATTCACACCTAACGTGATGACTGTCTCCGATTGTAAGCAGGCTCACTGTGTGACCCAGTGTGAACGTCAAGTCATACTGCATTTTTCGTTCACGTTATTCTGACAATAAACTGTAGTAAAATAGCTAGTTACCGTCAAATATGATTGCTTCCTTTCAAAGTATTTAACTATGGAAAATACTTGTTAAGAGAAAAGTGCTCTATGCCTTAAGAAACTTTTTTTGCGTACGCAAAGTCTAGTATCTATTCATCATCATCATCATCATCATCATCATCATCATCAACCAATAGACGTCCACTGCTGGACATAGGTCTCTTGTAGGGACTTCCACACGCCACGGTCTTGCGCCGCTTGGATCCAGCGGCTCCCTGCGACTCGTGTGATGTCGTCCGTCCACCTAGTGGGGGGCCTTCTAACGCTGCGTCTTCCGGTGCGAGGTCGCCATTCCGGCACCTTGGGACCCCAACGTCTATCGGTTGTACGAACTATGTGCCCTGCCCATTGCCACTTCAGCTTCGCAACCCGTTGAGCTATTAGCCCTCCATAAAGCTTGCGCAACTAAGCGGACACCAATGAGTTAGACCCTCCATAGAGCTGTAGGTACACATTTTGTTGGTAGGGCGACTGATTGCGCCACCACTGGTGTCCTAGTGAGACAGTGCAATAAAACATTCACAATTATTTTCTTTGTGAAGAAATCGAATCAAAAGATGTCACAACAAAATTAAAGTAAGAAAATAACAAATTCCTTTTGTAACTTTGTGAAAGTCCCTTAAAAGCTTAATGAGACCCAAACTCAGATGGGAATTAAAAAAGGAAAAGGATCCGAAAATACCTCGCAAAGAACCTTTGAATAGGAGTTGTCACTTAGCTGTTAACAACTTAGGGTGAGAGCACATTAGCGACATTTTGAATCGAAACTTTTTGTCCTATTAGAGAAAATCCCACTTTCGCCAGACGTTACTCATTTATGTATTTAAAATTATTTAGAAATTTCCTTGAAGTGTAGGTAAAACACTATAAAAATTATAAAAAATTATGATATTATGTTTATGTGGCAAATGTGTATTATAATAAATAATAATATTTATATTATAAAAATTATATATTATGTATATTATAATATAAATATTATTTTTCTAAAATTTAATTATTTTTTATAATTTTTTCTGTGTCTTTTGTATTAACAAAAATCACAAAATTATCTTGCGACTTTAAAAGTTAATAGAAAATTGTAATATTACCTGATTTTTGTATCGATTTGGAGTCATTTGTATGGCAGGTGTCAAATGTATGATCACCTTGTCCATACAAATAATACTTAGGTACGGTTGTTAAACAGAATGTCTTTAGTGTGACCTTGCTCTTAGAGTTGTCACTTGTTAACAACTTAATTTGCGAAGCACGAATTTTCATAGATGCAAAACCCGAATTAACCCGTGGCCGGGGTAAAGAGGTCATTTTAAGAATAAATAATGAGTTACCCCGGATACCTTACCAGCCTTACCTCAATTAACGTGGTGTTCAAATTAATTTATTTTCATTAAGGGTTCTGGTAGAGAACACGAAAAAGTATTTGGCTACAGGTGTTTAAAATATAATTTATTATTTTTGTTTTAACTAAGTAATGATTTTGGGCTTATTTCGTGGTTTGACTACTGGTCTAAGATCCCGCTATAGAACGACCTTCACCGAGCTGGTTAATGGATGAAACGTATTTTATATTCAAATTAATATGTCAACAAATAATTATTGCATATGGGTTGCCTAAAAAATTTCAGTCCAGTATATGATTAATTAATAATTTAAAAAAAAAAAAAACATTTCACCGGTTTGTTTAACTGACAAATTCCATAGAATATGCAAACGTTATTTTTTTCCCCGGGTAGGCAAGTACAAACAGGTAAATCTATACTAGTAACTTGCACCACGTTAATGAATAAAAGTTAATTGAAAATAAACATTATTTCAATAACCTTACGTTTGCATATTCTTTGGGCTTCATACTTTCGATTGGTATGGAATTTGTGAAATAATAAAAAAAAATTTTTTTTATTATTATTTGGTAAATTAAAACTACCTGACTATTCATGAGCCCTTTATCAGTACCCTTATTATAAATGCGAAAGTGTCTTTGTTTCTTGGTATGTTGGTTTGTCATTCAATCACGTCGCAACGGTGCAATTACGGATTGACGTAATTTTTTTGCATTTCTATAGATAGACCTGGAGAGTGACAAAGGCTACTTTTATCCAGGAAAATAGAATAGAATAGAATATGTTTTTATTCATGTAAACTTTTTACAAGCGCTTATCAATAGTCAGGTAGTTTTAATTTACCATTGGTTCGGAATGCCGTTCCTAGCGAGAAGAACCAGCAAGAAACTCGGCGGTTGCTCTTTTTAATTAAAAAGTTCCCACGGGATTTTTAAAAAACCTAATTCCAGGCGGACGAAGTCACGAGCATCAGCTATTTTATAATAAGGGTACTGATTCCTATTCTAAAATCAGTGAATCCATCCATAATAATTTAACGCATAATCTTATCTCGGGGGTGTGCCGATATCAAACCAAATCCGACCCTTTCCCGCAAGATGCTACCAACCCGACAATATTCACTCCGGGGACTCTATTATTAACCGTTTTGCTAATTTGGAATCTATTATCTTTTATATTGTAAGCTATTTTATGGACCCTCACCAAGATAATTTACTTAGTAAGGATTTGTAAGTATATTGTTCCAGAAATATTGATTTTATCTAACGAGTTGTTAAGACAAGTTTCCTATTCCATTTTTTTTAAAGAATATTAGCCATGTTAAATGACTAATATTCCCCTTCCCTCTCCAACTATGCGTCAAGCTTGTGCTAGGAGTAGGTACGACAATAGTGCAACGGGCGGGGATTTAACCGTCGACCTTTCGGTTTTCAGTCCGCTCTGTTACCCGTTGAGCTATTGAGGCTTCACAAACAAATTCTATTAACAAATAGAAATGGAATAAGAATGAAAATTATTAATTTAATTACAATAAGGGTCATATTATAAAAACATATTATTAAAAAACATTCATGATGTATTAAAAGCAATAAATTAGTTTAAAACATTAATAAAATTACGTACCTACGTGTAGAAAGTTGCCTCTACGGCGTAGGACGCGTAGGCATCCTACAAATCTCTACGAAATCGGTCTCATCCTGTCGTTCGTAGCACATATCAATATAATATCAATCTCTTTCAAACACACACTTAGGTACATCATCATCATCATCATCATCGAACGTCCCGCACACCCGCACAGTCCCCGCGTTAATCCGATGCGGGCAAGCGTAGGTGACGTGCGGGTGTGCGCGGCGGCCTCATACCCCGATTGCCATCTCAACTGTCACGGAATATAGGTACCTTTGAGAATAACTCAACTATGCAATTTTACTAACGATGTTTTGTTTCTTCACCGTTAAAAATCTAGTGATAATTAAGTAATTGTTTGAAACGCACATAATTCTGATAATTTAGATGTGCGTGCCCGGGATCGAACCCAGATTAGGAGACCGACGTCTTAACCTCTATTGATCACCATAATATTATGTCATCATCATCATCAACCAATAGACTCCACCGCTGGACATAGGTCTCTTGTAGGGACTTCCACACGCCACGGTCTTGCCCGCCTGGATCCAGCGGCTCCCTGCGACTCGTCTGATGTCGTCCGTCCATCTAGTGGGGGGTCTTCCAACGCTGCGTCTGCCGGTGCGAGGTCGCCCTTCCAGCACCTTGGGACCCCAACGTCTATCCATAATATGTGCTAGTATGGAAATAGTAATACAGAAAGGCAGAAATCTTGTGCATTTGCAGCAAATCATAACTGGCAACAATACAGCTTGTATCTCAAGACGGATTGTAGTAATCATCGCGCTGTGCATTGCACTCGCTAAATTGATAGTCTGCCTACACACGAACGTCTGCAAAACATTTAATGCAAATTTAAAAAAAATTACAAACATAGTGGTATATCTTGACTACTTTTAATATATTATATAGATATAGATTTTTTTAAATCTCGTGGGAAATCTTTGATTTTATCGGGATATTTATATACTATCTATTTATCTAATTGTAACTGTTTGTCTCTCCAAAATAAAACAAATTAAATTAAATTAAAAATAGCCTTTCAAAAAAAATTACTTTATAAAATTTTATCAATTGGTTAAGCTGTTGGGCCGTGAAAAGCTAGCAGATAGACAGACAGACAGGCACACTTTCACATTTATAGTATGGACTAGTATGGATGACCGCGTCGAAAACAAAGTAAGTATACTCTGTGATTTGTAATCGATTGGTTTATTTTAGGAAAATGACCCCCTTGGGAATCTCTGACCGAAAGTAATTATGGTAAATCCTTATCATTAAAGGTCTTAATGTTTCAAAGCCACCTTTCTACGCTAAAGGTATGGACACACAATGCCCGACGAAAATAGAAATAACCACAGAAACTGTAATAGAAATAGAAATATAAATTGCTTTTTAAATATAAATAAACTTTTACAAAGGCTTTCGAATCACCAAGTGAATTTACCACCTCATTGCTCTCGTAAAAACTTCAATTTTTCAAATTTAATGTGCCATGTACATACAATTGTACAAAAAGTATGTACAATTATTTAGTTGAGGTCTTTATAAAAATCCCGGGGGAACTCTTTTATATTCTGAGATAAAAAGTAGCCTATGTCACTCTCCAGGTCTTTATCTATACCCATGCAAAAAATTACGACAATCCGTATCACCGTTGCGACGTGATTGAAGGACAATCCAACAAATCAACAAACCAATAAACAAACACACTTTCGCATTTTATAATAAGGGTACTAATAAACTTCCATTTAATATTAAGCAGTTATCAGCCATTCGTGGCGAAGTAGCTTTAAAAAAAAGTTGGAAATGAAGGTACAATTAGTATAATGCCGCAAGTGTGCAGGCAGCCTTAAACATAATTTACAGTGGTTGTATTAAATTATTACACGAATTATGCCTCAACACTACACACTGAATCTTAACTTACAAGGAAGGTATGCTTTATTTATATCCTAAGGCTTCGCGCACACGGGCCACACGCCACAGCCAGACGTGACTGACACCACTCTCACATTGGCACCGATTCCGTTGTCTTTCTCAAAACTAAATGTAGAGTATCTGCATCCTTTTCTTTTTAACAATGCTAAAAAGGGACAGAACATGAACTTTACATTTTAAGACTCTGTGCGCTAAAATCACGGGGCTTACCATCTAAAAATTAAATTTAAAACTGTTAAACTGCGTCTGTCCTTTTCATATTACATAGTAGCTCGTTTGTGCAGGTCCTTACAATTTAATTTACAGTAACTTTTTTTATTATAGGGGCTTGGTCTGAAGCGGTACAATTAAATAGTATCAGGAATATATATACGTAGATATTTCTATTTACAACGCAGTTAGAACCAAACTAAGTTTGTATTAAAAGCTTGCTAGACTAGTTTTCTTAACTTGTCATCGAATAAATAAATAAAACTAGCCAAATGCGAGTCAGGCTCGCGCAACGAGAGGGTTCCGTATTTTTCACTATTAATCCAAAACTATTATGCATAACAAAAATCTGTTTTAGAAATTACAGGTCTTCTTCTTACGGTTAATTAATTCACGGTTTTCGGATTTTTCCCTTACGTGTGTGCCTACCTACCAAATTTCATGATTATACATATCATGATGATTATTATTTCATGATTATATTTCAACGGGAAGTACCCTATAGGTTTCTTGACAGACACGACAGACAGACAGACAACGAAGTAATCCTATTAAGGTTTCCTTTTTTCTTTTTGCTGTATAAAAAATAGAAAAGTTCCTTGTTTTACGATCAAACTTTTAAACTTATCTTACTTTATCGCAACTAAAAAAAGAGCACACTGTTAAAAAGGGGGTAGTTTTAAAGCAATAATAATTGGTATATTTCAACGCCGACAGGGTGCGCTTTTTCCTCGCGACTTCGCAAAATGCAATCGGCAATAAATTTTAAATGGAATACGAATAAAGACAGGATGAAAAAGGCTGTACGTTAACTGCAGGATAGCTGCTAATATCTCTACGTCAGCTTGACAATACCATTTTTCAGCTGTTCATCCGTACACCGTTTATGGATAAACAGGGTGTAACCAGAACGCTAGCAAAAACTTAGCGTTATTGTTATACTACCTAAACACAATCCAATACCAGTAAACATTTGCCTCATTTTGTAGTTTTAGTGATTTAGTATTTTTCAAACCCGTAGTGTATAGCGTGAAAATCTCGGGGCAATGCCCCACTTATGACGTGGTATTGACTCCGAGTGGCCTACTTACGCAACGTTCGTTGACCTCTAGTGTCAGTCGCATGTTTTATTTGCAATATATCGTGAACTTTTACAAAACTTAAGTTTTTTTTTAATATTTTACACGTTTTTTTTTTGGTATCATAGCAGTAGTCATCAGTACAATCACCTGTCTTAGTTTTTGCTAGCGTTCTGGTAACAGCCTGTATACCCGTATTCCGTATATGCTTGGGAATTTCGTAAAATAACTGTGCGCAAGTACGTAGCGAATAATTATCTGAGCTTTCAGTCTATAAAAGAAAATATTCGCACTAAAATAAGATAGAGAGAAAAATCGGATGTAACCTACCCAATATTCGATTTTTCTCTATTTTAAATTGCTTTTATAATTTTTATTTTGAGAGATAGTTAGGTATTACATGAACTGTACAAGCTTTTATCAAGTTTATACTGATTAAGGCTTTTATGCACTGCATTCGATCCGAATCCGATCTGAATCCGAGTACTCCTGACCCGAAATAACTATAATATGGTCCGACAGGCTTCCGTAAAAATATGTAATAGGACAATGGCCACAACGCTTCTCACTCTGAGAAACCCGGGCTCAGTAATGGGCCGGTGATGGGTTGATCATGATGATACAATTCAATTCAATTCAAATCATTATAAATAAGTTAAGAAATTGGTTAATAAGTAAGGCATTTTATAATATTAGTGAGTATTATTATGAAAATTATTAGTGTATGTATATTATGTAAGTAGATAGAAGATAGATTTGAAAATTGAAATGTTAAAAATATTTTTAAATGTCAAATTTTTTTGCAAACTGTTAGGACTATTAAAATTTAGTATAACACCTGAACATGTACACAGTTATCGCAATAAAAAATTTATATTCTATTCTATTTTATTCAAAGTAGGTACTATCGTAGGTACCAATATATATTTTTTTTTTAATACAATAAAACTTAAAGCTAGCCTTATCTAATTACTATATAAATCATGACCGCGTGGAATGGTGCCAAGAATACTGGCTGCATTTCCGCGCTGGACAGCCAGGCTGATCCGCTGCGCAAAAAATGAGCCAGCCCTTCTGTCACCAGTTGAGGCTATTAATCGCGGTGAAATGTCTCGTAAAAAATTTTTTGCACTAAGACTCCATGGCCCCAGGGTCTCCACGGCAAACGGCACAAAAATGTAACTCTCTATAAGAGAGGCATACTTGCGCCGCTTGCCGTTTTCAGCTGTTTCTGCTGCGGCTCCCGGTCTTGATGCTGTCTTCCTGATATGACACGGGGCCAATGTGTCAACGCAAGTTGCGTCCCACATTAGCGCCCGTCCCCGTTCCCAGGGAACCAGCGTCAATCCATCAGGTACCTACTCTTTTGATGGTTGGGATACAGATGAAAGTGGTGATAATTTACTTACGTTAATTTAAAACTAAAGCTACGAGGGTTCTAAACGCGCCCAGATCTGAGGCTGAGATCTATAGAGTGCACACCACAGTGCAGTGTTGACTTTGCTCAGACTTAAGATTGAGTTAAAACAAGACAGATTTATGTGAGAGATATAGCTCTGTCTCGTTTTAGCTCTGTCTTAAGTCTATGCAAAGTCAGAGTGCGCTCTATAGATTTTACCCAGAGAAGAGCTCACAACAAGCTCAACTGATGGTGAAGGTTTTGTAATGTATTATGTAGGGATGTTTATGGTGGCTTGTTAAATAACAAAAAGGACTTTAATTACTTAGTAACATTTAACTTGCAAGTCGCGCTAAACTACTAAAGTATTTATAACCCCCGAATGAGCCAAATTCGCTACGTTACATTAAACAGAGCTAATTTCCTGTGCCATTAGCGTTGTTGGATTACTGGGTAACTATTTATTGCGATGTAAGGAGTTACAAAAAGTTATGGCCTCGGTTAATTGGTGTTTTGGCTCCAATAAAGGAGAATATACCCGAAAAAAAAGTGCACAATACGTATACTCAAACTCTGGCGTCTTTTTAGGGTTCCGTAGTAAACAAGGAACCACGTCTGTCCGTCCGTCCATCCGTCCGTCCTCGGTTAATCTCAGAGACTATTAGAGCTGGAAATCTGTAATTTGGCATAGGTATAAATATTAATCACGCCGACAAAGTGGTGAAATAAAATTGTGATAAATATTTTTTTTGGGTAGCTCCCCTACATGTAAAGTGGGGATGAATTTTTTTCTCGTCTACCCCATAGTGTGGGCTATCGTTGAATAGGTCTTTTAAAAATACTGTGGGTGTGGGAACATCATTTTTTGATTTCTAGATCCGTTTGTAAAATATGATGTTTTAAAGTCCTAATAAAATATTTTGCAAATCGGTCCAGAAAAAAAACGGGCCGTATTGAGAACCACCTCCTTTTTGGAAGTCGGTTAAAAAGTATTGGTTGAGAACAGCATTGACCATAGATTAAATAGAAGCAAGCAAAGCTCAAGCGTTGCGAACAGGAAATTAAAGTTTGCATTGTCAGTACACGCTACATAGAAGTTGTTTCTAGAAATACAGCTAAAGTTTGCTACAATGAGCTGTACAAAGTGTACACATTCCGTTTGCTTAACTCGTCATTATAATATGGGTATTGGGAACATAGAATAAATAGAAGCAAGCAAAGCTCAAGCATTGCGAACCGGAAATTAAAGTTCGCATTGTCAGTACACGCTACATAGAAGTTGGTTCTAGAAATACAGCTAAAGATTGCGTCGTACAATGAGCTGTACAAAGTGTACACATTCCGTTTGCTTAACTCGTCATTATAATATGGGTATTGGGAATTGGTATTGAGAGCAGCATTGACCATAGAATAAATAGAAGCAAGCAAAGCTCAAGCATTTCGAACCGGAAATTAAAGTTCGCATTGTCAGTACACACTACATAGAAGTTGGTTCTAGAAATACAGCTAAAGTTTGCGTCGTACAATGTGCTGTACAAAGTGTATACACTACGTTTGCTTAACTCGTCATTCTAGGTATTTTACTCAACTACGGGAGCTTTATGATTTAATCTGTCTGTGTTTGTTTTTGGTTTTTTTTTTTTCAAACTCAAACTAAAAAGTAGTCTATGTCACTCTCCAGGTCTTCAACCGTGCAAAAAATCAGGTCGATCTGTTGCTCCGTCGCGGCGTAATTGAAGGACAACCCAACAAACCAATAAATCAACAAACAAACACACTTTCGCATTTATAATATGGGTAGAGATAATATTATACCAAATCGCCCCCACCGAAAATCAACCCCGTAACCTCCAAAATACAAGATCACGGCACTCACCACTGTGCCAGAGAGATCGTCAACATGTACCGGCATGTATATAATCTACTGATATGTATAAGCTGTGATAACCTAGTGGTTAGGACGTCCGCATTCTAATCGGAGGTCGGGGGTTCGACCCCGGGCACGCACCTCTAACTTTTCGGAGTTATGTGCGTTTTAATTAATTAAATATCACTTGCTTTAACGGTAAAGGAAAACCTCGTGAGAAAACCTGCATGCCTGAGAGTTCTCCATAATGTTCTCAAAGGTGTGTGAAGTCTACCAATCCGCACATGGCCAGCGTGGTGGACTATGGCCAAAACCCTTCTCACTCTGAAAGGCGAACCGTGCTCTGTAGTGAGCCGGTAATGGGTTGATCATGGTGATGATGATGTATATAATTGATCGGAAATCGAACCTGCCATACCCTACTTGCAAATAATCGCATGCTAAGACATGTTATAAATATCGTTGCAGCAAGCGAAAGCAGCTTAAAGAACCCATTACCGAGGCACTGTGAGTTGATGCTGGCGCAAATGGCTGTTCCTCTGACACATTATACGCGAGTTCGTTTCCAAAGAGGAATTCAATTTGTGAGCCATCATCCTAACACCTGAGATAGTTAAACACTATTTTAATCACAGATAGGACTATGAGAAACGTCAAATAAGGATTAATGCTATTTGGCAACTTTAAACTAAGCATAAAAAAGCCGCGCGTGTAACGCTTTTTGAATAACTAGGTATATAAAATGCAAATGAAATCGCGACACGCGTCGGTCCCATAGATCGTGTCAAAGAAATAACGGCACCAGCTGTTAGAGGTCAGTACCTACTTATTATTTGCATTTATTTTACATAATTCTACATATTATGAGGCCCTTAAGAGAATTCGGATGACTATTGTAAATTTTTTCACCAGATTTTCATCAATTGAATCCTTTTGATGTTCAGACGTTGTTTTCAAATTTCTAATATGCCTTATCCAGTTCAATTTTTTTTCTATTTTAAATGCTGAAATGATATTTAAAATAAATGTTGGCTGTGATAATTTAAGAGTTTATATCATTTTAAAACTAACATTCGCTCAAGTGTGGTCTGGTCTTACTTTATCACTCTTACCTATCGCAAAGATGTACCTGTTAAACAATGTACCTAAAATTTATATAAGCATATAAACGCCGATTAAAGGATGATTTATGCTTGACCGTGCGAGGCACGAGCTGTGTACGAATTTTTCCGAGCCCCATACGTGCCTCACGTTCATATTACATCGAGTGTAATATAAACATGCACGTCCGAGCCACGTCCTAGACACCGACGCATCACGGATACGGCACGGTGAAGCATAAATTGCTTCATATAAAACGTTCGTGATGTTTTGAATCCGCGCCTTGGCATAAATCATCCCTAAGGGTATATGTTTAACGAAACTGCCATGTTACACATTAGCTTGCTTAACAGAAAAGAAAGCATAAAATCGCTTTGAAATTCCACTATTCATTGGAAAAAAAAATTAAAATAAAGTTTCCATTGCCCGCTCTGAATTTAAAGAGAATCTCTACGCAATACACCTTTGGATTCTGAATTTGCATATTGAAATGAGTTCCTCATTGTTAGTGAGGTTATTTGGGGAAGACGTGCAAAATTTAAATTTTATGAAAACTTTGCGAAATGGATCTTTTAGATCTCTTCCCTCTGCTTTGGTATTCGTTAAACGTTCACTAAAAGAGCAAAAGCTTTCTCAGTCATAAACAAGAAACAAGAATAACTTTTAGTGATACAAATATTTATGGAGTAACAAAGTTTTTAGTAAACAAGGTCGTCATTAAAGTTGGCTTAAATAGTCAATTTGTGTGATGGGAAAATTTTAGTTCTAACTTGGGAATACAATTTTAAAGGAGAATGCCCAAACTCCGTAGAAAAAAGTAAAAATCCAGCGTCGCGTCGGTCTAAATCTATACTAATATCGTAAATGCGAAAGTGTGTCTGTTTGTCTATCTGTCACCTTTTCACGGCCCGTACATTTAATCCAATTTTGAAATAATTAGTATAGCTTTATGGTACAGGTTTAATAGCTTACATTCTGAAGAAATTCAAAGGCTACTTTTTATCCCCGAAAATCAAAAAGTTCCCATGCGATTTTTAAAACATTAAGCATCAATTCAGATGTAGTAATTTCATACTGATACATAAATATGTACTTAGTTTCTCCTAAATACGTTTTTTTTGTGTAGCCCGTATACTTACTGTCCTCAATAGCTCAATGGGTAAAGGATTGGACTGAAAACGGAAAAGTCGACGCGCGACGGTTCAAACCCTGCCCGTTGCACTATTGTCGTACCTACTCCTAGCACAAGCTTGACGGTTAGTTGGAGAGGAAAGGGGAATATTAGTCATTTAACATGGCTAATATTATTTTATAAAATAAATAAAAATATGTTTTTATTTGTCGATATTTCAACCCTATTGCCCAGGTCGTGGTCACGACGGGACTGCGGTGCTTCGAGAGATAAAGTTCGATCAATATCTTTCTTGTTCTCGTGAAATCCAGCGAAAAGAACAAGAAAAAGGGTAGTTCGCTACTGCCCATGACCCATGCCCTGGCGGGGCATCCTCACCTTGATTGGCATCTCGACCTGTCGCATAATTTACATTTTTTTAAATATATAAACTAGCGCTTGGCTGCAATCAGACCTGATGGCAAGTGGTGATGCAGCCTAAGATAGAGCGCGCTTGCCTAGAAGATGCCTTTTCACTTTTGACTTGAAGGTACCCTATATTATAATTGGAGGGGAATACTGATGCTGGAAGGGTGTTCCAAATCTTGGCGGTTCGAATTAGAAATGAGGAGGCAAATCGCTTCGTACGTATCCGTGGAATTTCGACTACGTGCGGGTGCTGACATTAGCTATGCCTTGCGGTACGATAGTAGAAACGTGAAGGAGGAACCAGGTCAAAAAGTTCTTCAGCACACTCTCCCAAATATATCCCGTAAAAAGTCGATAGACAGGTAACTGTTCGCCAATTTTCCAAACTTTGAAGTTTAGAATTGACCAGCGCTTCGTCACCAATGAGTCTTCTAGCGCGACGGTCCAATGAATCCAACGCATCAAGCTGATACTTGGCAGAGCCATCCCATAAATGGCTGCAGTACTCCATGCACGGATCATACTTGGCCTCATTTGGTAGTTGACCTCATTTTTTTTTTATTCAGATACAAGTTAGCCCTTGACTGCAATCTCACCTGGTGGTAAGATGGAAGCGGGCTAACCTGGAAGGGGTATGGCAGTTTATAATAAACCCATGCCCCTTTGGTTTCTACACGGCATCGTACCGGAACGCTAAATCGCTTGGCGGCACGGCTTTGCCGGTAGGGTGGTAACTAGCAGCGGCCAAAGCCCACCAGACCAGACCAGAAATTTAGAAATTATAATAAAATTCCAAATCCCTGCCAGGAATCGAACCCGGGACGTCTCACTAATAAGACCACAGCGCTTACCACTGCGCCAGGGAGGTCGTCAAAATTAGGTAGTTGGCATCATTATAAATATAAATTACTATCCAAAATGCCTATACAACTTGTACACCTTTATTACAACTTGTACGGCCGATGACTATGAAAAAAAAATCACCCCCTGAACCCGATTTTGTATACATCTCTCACGTCACAATTACTAATGGGGGTGATTTTTGTTCTTTTGTCCAATTTTCAGGGTTCCCTACCTCAAAAGAAAAAAAGGAACCCTTATAGGATAACTTCGTTGTCTGTCTGTCGTGTCTGTCAAAAAACCTATAGGGCCCCCGTTGACCTAGTATCATGAAATTTGGCAGGTTAGGTTAGACGTTAAGGGAAGGGTTACATCACAAAAACAAATGTGTTCATGAATACATATTATATATGTCATTAGTAGGTATTTTCAACTTTTAAAGTAAGATTACTATACAAAGTGGTATATTATATGAAAGGGCTTAACCTGAACATTCTTAAACAGATTTTTATTTATTTTTATGCTTAATAGTTTCTGATTTATCTTGCAAAATGTCGAAAAAATACGATTGCAGTACGGAACCCTCGGTGCGTGAGTCTGACTCGCACTTGGCCGGTTTTTTATCACCGTGTCCACCGCGTAAACTGGGCCCGGTGATTATTCATAATTACCGCGTAATGGCGGACAGAATGAGAGGCTTTGTTGCTGTTAAACTGGGGCCTAAGGCGAGCGGAAGCGGAGGAGGAAGCGACTTGCATTATCATACAAAATGATTTTTTTTAAACTTTGATACAAGTTAGCTCATGACCGCAAGAGGCAGTCCTTACTGACTTTTCATACTCAGACATCAATCAGCAAACTTTAAAGTAGCCAATCAGAAGCCAATGTTAAAGTAGTGCAGCCCTGTATTTCACAAAATCGTAAAAAATCTCTTTGTAGAAGTTACAAGAAGTTTTTGTACCTGTCGTAATTGATAAAAGTAAGGTGCTCTTTTTTATCGAAATTCAAAACAGATTTATACAGTCAATTAATTTAGGTATATTATAAAAAAATATGTTTAACAAAGACCAAGATTCTATTTGGGTCATTATTTAGGTTTTAAAATCTAGTAAAACTCTAGGCTCTGATGAAATTTTCCACTACCCGCTTTCTCTCGTGCCTCTACCATGAGCTTTATGAGTCAGTATTATTAAAACTCTACCGTTCTGATTCAAACAGTGATTTGCTTTTAAAAAATGTACTGTAATATTTTCTTTTCATATTTTCGGATATTTCGTGGTCTTTAAAAGTATTTTATGATAAATTATTATAGTAATTTGTTATAAAAAATTACTTTTATATTTACTTCACCGTCATCATCATCATCATCATCAACCGACAGATGTCCACTGCAAGACATTCGGTCTCTTGTAAGGACATCCACACACCACGATCTTGCGCCGCCTGAAACCAGCAGCTCCCTGTGACTTATTTGATGTCGTCTGTCTACCTAGTACCAGGATACTAGGTGGTAGGTACCATGTACCTAGGGTCTTCTAACTCTACGCTTTCCGGTGCAAGATCACCATTAAAGAACCTTTAGATTCTAGAACTAGTGGACGTCTATCGGTTGACTTTGATGATGTTGAATTGAAAATTACCTTATTAGGTAGCTAAACATTATCATAATAATGTTGTATTATAAATTGTGATAATGTTTAAAATAATAGTTAATCTTAATATGTAAGTACTTCTAATTGCCATAATAACTCAAATGTAATTCTTGTGACAATATAATACCATAATATGATTGAATTGGAATAAAGGCTTTATTTATTTTTATGTATGTATGTATGTATATACTTTATTGCACCACAGAAACACAAATGACAGGTTACAAAAAGAAATCTTAATAAGTAGGTACAAAAGGCGGTCTTATCGCTAAATAGCGATCTCTTCCAGACAACCTTAACGCTAGGGAAAAAACGAACAAATGGACAATGGGAGGTGGTGTATAATAAACCTAAATAGCAATAGCTAAATAAACTAAACCATTATAATAAGAATATAAAATACATATTATTAGTACACTAATACATACAAATAAAATATAACAGACATACATAAGACTACATAGATATACATAATATATACACATATAGATTTAAATAATAAACTATGCCGTTACTGATGATAGCAAAGAGATCTATGATCTATGATCTTTTATTTTATTTTAAACATTATAATTTGCTTTCCAATTTATTACGTTGGTACCTGTTTAAATAAAGTAAGCCCACTGAGCCATTGTAACATCCAGCGGGACAGGCCGGGTCAAAAACCGGGGAGAATTAAATTATTCTATTTCTTTGCCCATCTGCGCACTTTTCCCCAAATTCCTAATTGGGAGTAGAATTTTTGATTACTTTTGCTCAATCTATATAGCGCTGTTAAAACCACCGTTTGAAATAATATTAAAACTTTATTGCGCAATTTACTAAGAATTTTCGTAATTGAGAGCGAATTTGTGAGGTTTTCAGAATGGATCTAGAGTGGCTACAACTTTTTAAGAGATGTGCGCTTCAAACAAATGTATTTTAGCTCCCATTTGAACCCCTAGTTATAGTATTCTGTGGTGGTACTAACATCTCTATATTTTAACATTCAAAAATTGCGTGTGACCTAATTTAAAGGGAACAAGCTCAGTAACAAGATACGAAGTACGAACCTTTATTTAATAAAAAGCAAATGCCTTTTTAAAGTCTAACAAAGTTTGCAATCTCTTTTGACAGCAGAGAGAATTATAAATTATTTATTTTATCTCATCACTTTCATTTCATTTGCAAAATTTAAAGAAGGTATACGCGAGACACGGCTTACTCAATTTTTTTTTTCATTTTTAGGGTTCCGTACCTCAAAAGGAAAAAACGGAAACCTTATAGGATCACTTTGTTGTCTGTCTGTCTGTCTGTCCGTCTGTCTGTCAAGAAACCTACAGGGTACTTCCCGTTGACCTAGAATCATGAAATTTGGCAGGTATAGATCTTATAGCTGACATTTGAGGAAAAATCTGAAAACCGTGAATTTAGGGTTAGATCATACAAAAAAAAATTAAATTGTGGTCATAAAATAATAATTAGTATTTTCAATTTTCTAAGTAAGATAACTATATCAAGTGGGGTATCATATGAAAGGTCTTCACCTGTGCATTCTAAAACAGATTTTTATTTATTTTTATGTATCATAGTTTTTGAATTATCCTGCAAAATGTCGAAAAAATACGACTGTAGTACGGAACCCTCATTGCGCGAGCCTGACTCGCACTTGACCGGTTTTTAGGATAGTCCTCGACAGGTCGTAATGGCACGAGGCAGGGGGAACGCTCCGCACACCCCCGCGCTTGCCCGCACCGGGTTAGCGTCTGCGTCATGGAAGTCGTATTTCTACGACACCCCTGATGCTGCTGAAGTCACTTGAACTTCCAAAGCTGAAAAATGCGACTTTTGCGGTTTTCGCGGCACTCGCAGTTGCGTTCTTTGTGCTCCAGTTAATCATCACCATCATGATCAACCCATCGCCGGCTCACTACAGAGCACGGGTCTCCTCTCAGAGCGGGAAGAGTTTTGGCCATAGTCTACCACGCTGGCCATGTTCGGATTGGTAGATCTCACACACCTTTGAGAAACATTATGGAGAACTCTCAGGCGTGCAGGTTTCCTCACGATGTTTTCCTTCACCGTTGAAGCGAGTAATATTTAATTTCCTTAAGCGCACATAGCTCCGAAAAGTTAGAGGTGCGTGCCCGGGATCGAACCCCTGACCTCCCGAATATGAGGTGGACGTCGTTACTATAAGGCTATCAGGGCTTCTGCCACTGCATCATGGAAGTCATATTTCTACGGCACCCGTGATGCTGCTTTTTTTTATTTTAGACTAGCGCTTGGCTGCAATCAGACCTGGTGGCAAGTGAAGATGGAGCGCGCTTGCTTAGAAGATGCCTACCTATTCACTCTCGACTTGAAGGTACCCATATTTTATTGGGTATTTGACTACATCAAAAATAAATTATTTCTCAGTGATGATTATAGAGAATGGAAGAGGTCTTCCAAAATACGTAAAATCCACGTCCTTTGTTAGTTTTAAGTGCCATTCTAAATTATCGATTAAACTAAAAAAGTACGTCATTTTGATGTGACGTCACATTTCAGTATTTCATAGAATATCGCATACTAAGTGCATTTGGAAGTTTGATAAAAAGTTACTGATATGACTAGTTGTCAAATACCGTATTGGAGGGCAAAACGGATGCTGGAAGGGTCTCTGCTAAAGTCACTTGAATTTTCAAAGCTGAAAAATGCGACTTTTGCGGTTTTCGCGGCACTCGCAGTTGCGTTCTTTGTGCTCCAGTTACGTAACTGAAAATGAACGGGTGAATTTTTTTTACACAGATAAAAATTTCAAAATTCTAAAAAATCGACAGCGTGATTAAGCGCACACGCTACTGGAAGGTCGTTATCTGGAATCTGGAATATTCCGGCGTTTCACCCTTTTTTACAAATCTGTACACTCGCCCGTATTTTATATCTTTTTTATTGCTTTTGGATCCGTAATGGTAATGGCGAAATGAAGAAACCATCTAAGTTTTAAAGCCGGAAAATAAATTTCGGCAGTATTGGCAGAGTGAACTATAGAGTGAGGGAACTTGGTGAGAGGCTTCGGCCGTGGCTAGTTACTGCCCTACCGGCACAGCCGTGCCGCCAGGCGATTTAGCGTTCCAGTACGATACCGTGTAGAAACCAAAGGGTCATGAGTTTTATTAAAAAAACTGCCACACCCCTTCCAGGTTAGCCCGCTTGCATCTTAGCCACCATCACTTACCACCAGGTGAGATTGCACTTAAGGGCTAACTTGTACCTACCTGAATTAAAAAAAAATAACTCTCGGTTTGATCCTGATTCCTGAATCGACGATAATATTATCATGTTCTCTTATTTATGATACCACAGCGCTCACCACTGTCACAGAATATAATATAATAGTGCTAAACAGATTTTCAAAACCCATCGATTAATATTCTGCGTCACAATCATAACCCCTCCCCACAAAAATAATACAAAACTATTTGTATAAATTATCAAAATATAAACGGAACCACAAAAAATGAATATTTACGGTCATGGTGGTTATTTCAAAAACATGTGGCCGCGCCGAATGGACCAATCGCGGCGAATTAGCATTTAAAACGAACTCTAATGAACGGCCGACGTGAAAAATGGCCGCCATGTATGTAGCGAAACCATGAGTGTAACGAAATATGGGATACACATTAGGGGAATGCTCTAAACATGTTTTGGAAAATAACTACCCTTCTTTTATAACTAACTAGCTTATGCTCGCGACTTTGTCCGCGTGGACTACACAAATTTCAAATCCCTATTTCACCCCCTTAGGGGTTGAATTTTCAAAAACCCTTTCTTAGCGGATGCCTACATCATAATAGCTATCTGCATGCCAAATTTCAGCCCGATCCGTTAAGTAGTTTTAGCTGAGCGTTGACAGATCAGTCAGTCAGTCAGTCACCTTTTCATTTTATATACTTAGATGTTTTAATGCGTAAGTGTGTCTGTCTACTAGCTTTTCACGGTCCAACAGTTGAACCGATTTTGATGAAATTTGGTAAAGAGGTAGCTTACATGGAAATCGGGGTATTAGGCGCCCCGCACACCCGCACGTCACCCGCGCTATCCCGCACTGGGTTAGCGCGGGTGCTGCCCCCGATTACCATGTCGACCTGTCGCGAGCATTAGGTACGAGCCAAAATAAGTTCAAAAGCTGCCGGAATACCATACCTGTGTAAGCAGGCTCAATGCCTATACCACATCCTCAAGAATCATGGCATAAAGAAACCATGGCAAGTTAAAAAAGACATGAAAAATCTCATTCACTGGAATTGATATATCCGGAACTACGGAAAACTCAATACAAAATAATCCAATACAATCATAAAACGTTTGCAACATTTCAAACAAAGTACAGCTAATCTTGATACTTGCTCCGACGAAAGGCTCAAACGCTCGCGATGCATCAATCGCTCATAAGCTCACAAACACTACGTATTAGTTCCGCTGCAGAATGCGGCGTGAAAAATTACTCATAATGTAAGACTGTATGACAATGATAGAACCAAATCCAATAGACATATCAAAAAAAAAAAGAAACAATAAAATCGGCCTCAATTCTCAGTTCTAAACAAACATGACATTTACTGGCATTGATATATCCGGAACTACGGAAAACTCAATACAAAATAATCCAATACAATCATAAAACGTTTGCAACATTTCAAACAAAGTACAGCTAATCTTGATACTTGCTCCGACAAAAGGCTCAAACGCTCGCGATGCATCAATCGCTCATAAGCTCACAAAGGACACAAACACTACGTATTAGTTCCGCTGCAGAGTGCCGCGTGAAAAATCACCGGCAAGTGCTACATTTTTCACCTTTCATACTGAGAAGAGTTCGCAAAACAAACACGTCGAACTAAATATACTGGAAGAGCTGGTTTAAAGGACTTATTTTTATTTGCTTTTTCATGTTTTTTTTATGTCAATTAGAATCTGCTACTAAATACTATACCTACTTTACTTTTAACTAGAAACCGTAATAAGCTTGCAACTCCTAACTTCCACCTCAGGAAAGTCCAAAAGTCATTAATTGTGGATATGGGTATAACCTTTTATAACAAAATCCCGCAAATTATTTTGGACCTGCCTTTACACAAGTTTAAAAAATCTAGCATTAAAAGTATGCTCCTGACAAAAGCATATTACACAATTGAAGATTATTTGATATTTGATATATTATATTGATTATCTAAATGATAAAAGAGTGTGGATTTGACCTGCAGCTCGTTCCAGCAACGCGCAGGACTGCAAATACTTTTCTTATACATGGCATAATATTGTATATCAAATCTTTGAAAAGAGCAACCGCCGAGTTTCTTGCTGGTTCTTCTCGGTAACAAAAGCATTCCGAACCAGTGCTAAATGCATCTGACGATTCAAAAATACTGGTAAAAGTTTAATTGAATAAAAAATATTTTTATATAGGTATTTATTTATATACTGAATACTGCTCTATGTAAATAAAAGAACTAGCTTATGTCCGACCAATTTGAAACCCCTTTTTTACCCCCTTAAGATACGAATTTTCAAAAATCCTTTCGTAGTGGATGTATAATGAGTTCTAGCCCCATAAATTACTACTATAGAAAAAATCACTTCATTTTATTACTACATCTACAGTCCAAGACCTTATCCTTGCCAACTTTAGTGCATGTCTTTAGGTCCGTGCAACACGCTGTGATTTATGAAACTACCGCCGAAACATTTCAATTAGAAACCCGACGAGTCACTCAATACCGTATTGATTTATCCCGCTGCCGCTTATCGCCTAATAACTGGCTCGATTATTCATCGCTCGTGGCAATGCCATTAGCTTGCAGGAAAGCTTTGGAAAGCTTCGGGAAAAGTCGTTTGTACGAGTAAGCATACAACGACGGTAAATGAAAAATGAAATACCGAAATCTGTATGCTGTTTTTTTTTCACATAACTTTTTATACTTACATAGTTATACCTACTTACAACTGTTTGCTTACTTTTTTTTTGTTCGTCCTTTCTCTCTGTATGCTGAGGGTTATGACCCCTTCCACACATCATCATCATCATCATCATCATCATCATCATCATTATCAACACGTTGCCGATATTCCTACTTACAACTTTTTACTTAGGTACTTTCTGTTTGGTCGTCCTCTCTCTCTGCATGCTGAGGGTTATGACCCCTTCCACACATCATCATCAATTTTCAATTTCAATTTCAATTTTCATTTATTGCATTTCCATAAACTACATCATATTAAGTATGTACAAAGTATTATGGATACCCAGTTTGGGTGTCGCAATTTGGTCCTTAGACATTAGTTAGTTATCATCAACCCATTGCCGACTCACTACTGAGCCACGGCTCTCCTCTCACCCTTTCAGGATTTGGTCATAGTCTACCACGCTGGCTAATTGCGGATTGGCAGATTTCTCACACCTTTGAGAACATTATGGGCAATTCTCAGGCATGCAGGTTTCCTAACAATGTTTTCTTGCAAAGCAAATGATACTTAATTGCTTAACTAACACAAAGTTATAGCACGCGACAGGTCAATCGGGCATGAAGCGGGGGGACGCCCCGCACACTCGCACTTTACCCGCACAGGGTTAGCGCGGGAGCTGTACGGGTGTGCGAGACGTCCCCACTCCGATTGCCATCTCGACTTGTCACGTACTATAGAGATGTGTGTCCGGGTCTTGACTTAACCACTAGTTATCAAATTCTTGTTCAGTAAGTATAGTCTTTTTTTTTTTTTTTTTTTTTTTTTTTTTTTTTTTATTCATTTTAGGCGCACGCTTGACCACGATCACACCTGATGGAAAGTGATGATATGGCCTAAGATGGGACGCGTTTGCCTAGAAGGTCTTTACAATTAATCAATCATAATCCATACTAATATTATAAATGCGAAAGTGTGTCTGTCTGTCTGTCTGCTAGCTTTTCACGGCCCAACCGTTCAACCGATTGCGATGAAATTTAGTAGAGAGCTAGCTTATATCCCGGGGAAGGACATAGGGTACTTTTTATCCCGGAAAATTAAAGAGTTCCCACGGGATTTTAAAAAGCTAAATCCACGCGGACGAAGTCGCGGGCATCATCTAGTCTAGTAATTTATAAATTACTGAAAGTGTTCTTATTAATCAAAGTATTGTTTATCTCCTGAGAAATATCAGAGACCTACTTTTTAATACAAAAACCAAATCTCTCAATTAGTGACAAAAAATGTAAGCAAAAAATGAAAAATGTAATTTCCAAAGTGCTTGGTATTTTGTAAGGAATTAATATCGAAACTGTCTAGGCAAGAAATTGTTTGACGCCACAACAAAAGGAGGCAGGGGTTATTCCCAGGCTAGATTTTTAATTAAAATCTGTATCTAATTATAGGGTTAAAACTGTGGTGTACAAAAACTTGTTTATTATAGAGCTAGTTTCCTATTTTTTTCGCTGATTATAATAATTATTATCAGCTTAAGCTAATGTATTTCAGCTGTGATAGCCTAGTAGTTAGATGGTTTTCATGCTTTTAACCCACCAGTGACTTTGAGTTTGACATTATTACTACGCATTGTGATGAAAACTTATATTACAAAATAGCTTATGCTCGCGACTTCGTTCGCGTGGACTACACAAATTTCAAACCCCTATTTTACCCCCTTAGGGATTGAATTTTCAAAAATCCTTTCTTAGCGGATGCCTACGTCATAATAGCTATCTGCATGCAAAATTTCAGCCCGATCCGTCCAGTAGTTTGAGCTGTGCGTTGATAGATCAGTCAGTCAGTCAGTCACCTTTTCCTTTTATATATTTAGATTACAATCCGTACTTTCATATTTAATATTATAAATGCGAAAGTGTATCTGTGTGTCTGTCTGTCTGTTGGATTTTCACCGCCCATCCGTTAAACTGATTTTAACGAAATTTGGTACAGAGATACCTTGCGTCCCGGGGAAGGACATAGGCTAATTTTATCCCGGAAAATCAAAGAGTTCCCACGGGATTTTAAAACCCCTAAATCCACGCGAACGTAGTCGCGGGCGTCATCTAGTCTCTGATATAACCAAATGTTACAATTGTGATGTAAATAATAAATTGTGTATCAAAATTACAGCGTGGACAGTAATAAGTAAGAAAGACACAGTTGGACTGTGGCCAAGTTTTAATGATCTAATTAATACCTGGTACAGATTGCTCTACTATTTCACTCATGTTGGAACTATTAGGGTAAAGGATATCACAATTAGTGAAGCAGCAGCGAAGGCCACTTTTGGACAGTGGCCAAGTTAAACTCAACCCTTAAAATAATACCTGGCATTTGACCTATTAATCTGCTCCGTTATTTGACTATACGCAAATTACTGTGTAATATCTGCCAAATACAGCTCCGTCCGAGTCCGGTTTTTGCTAAAACTGATGGAGCCCGAGTAAAACTAAATTTCAGTGTTTTTTTTTTCTAATATTTTGTGCTATTACTATACTATTACTATTGTGTAATTTTAGTGATTTAATACTTTTCACACCCGCAATGTATAGCGTGAAAAACTTGGGTCAACGCCTCACCTGCTAGCTACGGCGCGGCATTGACTCCAAGTGGCCTACTTACGCAACGTTCGTTGTTACCTCTAGCGTCAGTCAGATGATTCATTTGCAATATATCGTGAACTTTTTTAAAATAATGGGACTTTTTAGGATATTATTTTCATCATTACTTTCACCTGTCTTCGCTTTTGCCAGAGTTCTGGTTACACCCTGTATACACAAGCCTGACTGAAATCTATTTTTGTACAATGCGCATTGCGCAGTCTCAGCCTCGTGTTCAGATTTGACTATTTGTTTTGCGCGCACTATGGATGCTTGTTCTATTCTATTCCCTTTTGCCTATGAACACCCATATCAAGTAATTGGTCTTGGACGAAGACCAAGTTTATATTGGATTAGGTAGGTGTTGATATTAGCTGACCGTTATTATTTATCGTGTGAAGATTATCCTATGATAATAACCTTAGTAGGCAACTACTACAATTATTATTAGTAAATACTGATGGAACATTTCACATGTAGCATGTGAAAACTTACGGAAAAACCTTTTCATATAATATAACTAACACTACATTTGCTTAAAGGAGCCTGAGAAAATTCAAGGGCCCGAGCTAAGACACTAAAGAGAGAGAGAGAAAGAGAGTGGGGGGGAGAGAGTAGAGTAGAGTGTGTGCTGCGACAACATGACAGCTGCCCATTGCCACTTCAGCTTGTTAATCCTTTAAGCCACACGTCGGCCGCTTTGGTTCTTCTGCTAATTTTCTATGTTGTGGAGATGAAAGTGCGAAATTTGAAAAATAACTTTCCGGGAGAAACAACCTGTGAAGTCACAATTTTCATCAAATTAAAATGATTTCAAAGTAGCAATAATCCCTGTAAGTATGCCCATCTCTATTTGTATGGCTATACCACCTTATGTTATCACATTAGCGAAGTGTTGACGCTTCTGGACCATTGCCAAGTCCAAATCCGGCACTAAATATTACCTGCATTGTATGCAGTTGTAGTCCAGTATGTGGAATCGTCTACTATTTCACAATAATCATGATATAACTTTATTACCTGGGGTTATCACAATTAGGCCCCGCTTGGAAAAGGGCCAAGTTTCAAGGTAGAACGTTATCAGTACCCTTATTATAAATGCGAAAGTGTGTTTGTTTGTTGGTTTGTTGGTTCGTTGGTTTGTTTGTTTGCCCTTCAATCACGTCGCAACGGTGCAACGGAGGGCATCAGCTAGTTACATATAATTCAATGAGTAGAGTACAGTTTACGAGGACGTAGGTACAAGTTGCATTTTATTTATTTTTATTTTTATTTATTTTTTATTTAGACAAAAAAAAGCGAATAATTCACACCACACTTCCAGACCAAAGCACTAGACAAAAAGCCGCGACTGGTGTTGGCAGTTTGCAGCCCAAATAGACCGTAGTCTGTGCTAGGGCTGACAAAGTTCATCGACCTCATTCATACTATATTATGTTATATTAAGATTTAAGCGAATACAAAAATCAACCCGAACTCCAGATCTTCGAAAAGTGGACACGTTAGGCTACAAACAAGCAATAAAGAGCAAAATCAAGGATCTACCACGAGATGACATTTACGACCCCAATCTTGCATGGATCCGTCTGAAACAAGTGATTGAAGAAGCTGCTAAAGATAATGTTAAGCCTAGAGAAGCTATGAAGGACTTTATAACAACAGAGACGGCAAATGTTATCATTGCGAGACGGAAATTAAAGGAGAGTGGTCTAAGTACACAGGAAGATCAAAAGCGGTACTCTGAACTCAGCGCAGATGTGCAGCGTCGTTGCCGAAAAGACAAGACGGATGAAATTATAAAGATTTGCGAAGAATTGGAACGTCACTCGGTGAAGAACGAAACCAAAGACCTCTTTCAAAAAGTCAAAGACCTGACAAGAGCTCGCACTGTTAAAACATGCGCGGTGAAGGATGAACGAGGAGTGTTAGTAACGGAAACTAACCAAGTTCTAGAGCGTTGGAGGCGATACTGCGCGGCACTGTACGATAACCAGACTCCAGATACATTGCCCACAAGTTGGAACGTGGATGATCAAGAACCTAACATTCTTCCGTCAGAGGTAGATCTGGCAATAAGAACATTAAAGCTGGACAAGTCTCCGGGAAAAGATGCCATCCCAGCGGAACTCATTAAGAATCTTGGCTCAGAAGGCATTAACATAATGACGAAAATCTGTAACGCGGTCTGGACCACAGGACACTGGCCAGTGGATTGGACCGAGTCAGTCTTTATACCATTACATAAAAAAGGCTCCACCATGGAATGCGGCAACTACAGAACTATCGCCCTAATATCACACGCCAGTAAGATTCTGTTACACGTGATCAATCAGCGCCTAAAAAGTTATCTTAATCGGCAGATACCCGAAGAACAGGCAGGTTTTGTTAAAGGGAAGGGGACGAGAGAACAAATCCTCAATATCAGGCAGATTATAGAAAAGAGTAGGGAGTTCAATAGTCCTGCTGTACTGTGCTTCATTGATTACAGTAAGGCTTTTGACTGCGTGATGTGGAGCAAGCTATGGATGGTACTGTCAGAAATGGGAGTGCCTCAACATCTTGTTGGCCTTATCCAGAATCTATACTGCAACAACCGCTCATTTGTAAGGATTGACACCGAGTGTTCTAATGTGTTTCCTACGAAGAAAGGCGTACGACAGGGTTGTATCCTCTCACCTATGCTGTTCAACATTTATAGCGAGTACATAATCCGCAAAACAACAGAGAATTGGGAGAAAGGGTTTCCAATAGGAGGAAAAAGAATATGCAACCTACGTTATGCCGACGATACAGTTCTCATTACCACCACTTTGGAGGACATGAAAGAACTTTTACAAAAACTAGAAGCAGAAAGTATGGATTTGGGTTTGACCATTAACAGGAGTAAGACCAAGTTAATGATAGTTGATCGCGCTGGTAAGCTGTCCAACTGTAATATAATACCATCTGTGGATGTCGTGGAGAATTACATCTACCTTGGATCCCAAATTTGCAATGATGGCAGTTGTGTGCCAGAGATAAAGAGACGTATTGCGATGGCGAAAAATGCCATGACAGGATTAATTGGGATTTGGAAGAACAGAGGCATATCACTCAAAACCAAGACCCGTCTCGTTCGTGCCTTAATCTTCCCAATTTTTATGTATGGAGTAGAGACATGGACTATCAAAGCAAGAGAAAGGCAAAGAATAGACGCGTTTGAAATGTGGTGCTGGAGGCGGATGCTACGGATTCCGTGGACTGCCAAGCGCACAAACGTGTCTATCCTTTCGCAACTCGGGATCACTGCTCGACTCTCTCCTCCATATGTTACCAACGATTACTCTCATATTTCGGCCACATCATACGGCGGGGGGACGACAGCTTAGAAAAGCTCATAGTGACGGGCAACACTGAGGGCAAAAGACCGAGAGGCCGCTCACCAACTAGGTGGTCCGACCAGCTAAAGGAGTCCAGCAGGTGTGAATTTCATCACATTGTAAAAATGGCCACCGACAGAAGCCGATGGAAACAGATAAGCCATTCGAGGGCAGTTTGCCAGGACCACGATCTTCAGCAATGAAGGAACGACCGGAGAGAGAGAGATGTTATATTATACACTATACTATATTTATACTATACTATATATATATATATTCATACATTATAACAGAAATATAACAGAATTTGTAAAAAGATTTAAAAAATTGGCATTGGTATTGAAACAATATTTAACTACTTAATAAAATCAGCCTTGTACACTTTGCCGTGGTAAACAAATTCAGATTAAACAATTATACAATTTAATTATTTATTTCATTTCCTTGCAAGGATTATTAATAGTGTATACTAAAAAACTAAAATCTAAATTAAAAGTAAAATAAACTAAATTAAATCTAAAACCTCATCGAGACCACCGCAGCGAGGCATTGTACCCAAGATGCTGGCAGCATCACCTCTTTGGATGGCCAAACTAATTCTTTGACCAAGGTAGCGGCCAGCTCTCGGGTCCCCGGTTGACTCGATAACCCTTTTCGAAATTTCCTCAAAAAGAGCTCGAGCCCCCAGGCCCATGGTAAACTGAAAAGTAAATCATCATCATCATCATGATCAACCCATCACCGGCTCACTACAAAGCACGTGTCTCGTCTCAGAGTGAGAAGGGTTTTGGCCATAGACTACCACGCTGGCCATATGCGGATTGGTAGACTTCACACACCTTTGAGAACATGAAGAACTCTCAGGTATGCAGGTTTCCTCACGATGTTTTCCTTCACCGTTATAGCAAGTGATATTTAATTAGTTTAAACGCACATAACTCCGAAAAGTTAGAGGTGCGTGCCCGGGATCGAACCCCCGACCTCCGATTAGAAGGCGGACGTCCTAACCACTAGGCTATCACAGCTGTAAAAAGTAAATGCGGAGTAGGAATAAGTAAATAAAGTATTTATATATATATTATAAATGCATGTATGTATGTATTTATATATATATTATTATATATTATATATGTTGGTATCATGACGAATATCGCGATTCGGCTTTGCCGGCATGCCTTATGATTAAATATTACTTTTTACTAGAACTCAACTTTTGAGATGCTATTTTCTCTTGAAAAATGACACTTGATGAATAAAACATAATTATCTGTGCAGAAATCAATAAAATCCTACATTTTGAGTCCAATAAGAAATAAGGCATCAGGCCTAAAATGTAAATGATGCTTTCCAGATTTAGAGCTTGCACAGCATGAAAGCTGCAATTCTCACCTATAATATTTTAAACCTCTATTTCATACGTACCTATTACACATCATAATATTATTACTACGAACGTGAAAAATGAAAGGGGCTAATAAATTTGCATGCAAAATGAATTTACTTAGGGATGATGAAATACATAATAATATATAAATTATTTACAAGGAAATTGAGTCCGTGCGTCACTCCAATAATTAACATACCAACGTGGACGGTGTTATGCTATAAAGTAACAATTTTTTTAAATTGTTGCTTGTTGCAACTAAGGGTGTTACGGATATTTGCATCCGCATCCGCAAATGCGGTACATCCACATTAATTCAGACATCCGCATCCGCATCCATTAATGCGGAGCTTTTACGGATGCGGATCTCTATTTGGAACCAGAAACGACTTGCGAAGAAATTGGACGATGCCAGAATGGCGCATGCTTCGCGCGTGTTTCCTAGTTGGATATCTTCGTTCGCTAACTGACCAATCAAAAGCGTACAATCATGGTACGCAACAGGTTGTTACGGATATTCGTGTTATCTTATTTTGTATTTGGCGCCCTTTTGAAATGGAAGTAGCATGAACTATTCAGAATAGGCCGTCGATAATAGAATAATAGAGTCGATTGTATAAATACGGGTGGTTGATGGTTTTTAAGCTAGTCTCGTTCTAACTCGAGACTCGAACGACTATTACATGCTTTTTGTGCTTAGGTCACCATTTTGATTGAGGTTTGCAATAGCAATTGTGCCCTAATCAAGTTAATATTGCAGTTAGGTCATTATAAAAGCTAAAAACTCTCGATAAGCCTATTCGCGTCGTGTTTAATATTTAACTGCACTTCTGGTATGTTTATACTCGCATCCGCAAATGCAGAACGTTTGCATTAATTCAGATTTTTCAAAATTCTAAATCTACACCAATGAATTTGAGGGTATTATCTAGGTATTAAGGTGGTTTGAATCCAGCCGCGAAAATTCAAATTTTAGTTAGTTTTTAGGGTTCCGTACCTCAAAAGGAAAAACGGAACCCTTATAGGATCACTTTGTTGTCTGTCTGTCTGTCTGTCCGTCTGTCTGTCAAGAAACCTACAGGGTACTTCCCGTTGACTTAGAATCATGAAATTTGGCAGGTAGGTAGATCTTATAGCTGACATTTGGGGAAAAATCTGAAAACCGTGAATTTAGGGTTAGATCACACAAAAAAATTTAATTGTGGTCATGAACGAATAATTAGTATTTTCAACTTTTGAAGTGAGTGACTATATCAAGTGGGGTATCATATGAAAGGTCTTTACCTGTACATTCTAAAACAGATTTTTATTTATTTTTATGCATATAGTTTTTGAATTATCGTGCAAAATGTCGAAAAAATACGACTGTAGTACGGAACTCTCATTGTGCGAGCCTGACTCGCACTTGGCCGGTTTTCGAACATAGTAGACTGATCATACATCGAAGGGTTATGGTAATGAGTTTTACGGGTTTAACATTTATGCATCTACATGTTTTTCCATAAAAACTTTGGTCAAAAATACTCATTTACTTCATATTCGTGCAAATCTGGGAAAATTCAGAAAATTATCTTTCATAGAATAGAATAGAATAGAATGTTTTTTATTCATGTAAACTTTTTACAAACTTATGAATAGTCAGGTAGATTTAACTTACTACTGGTTTGGAATGCCGTTCCTACCGAGAAGAACCAGCAAGAAACTCGGCGATTGCTCTTTTTAATTTCAGGAACAAATATGAAGTAAATAAGAATTTTTCACCAAAGTTTTTATGAAAAAAACATAAATGTTATGCGCGCAAAACTCATTATCATAAGCCGTTGATGTATGATCAGTCTACTATTTTCGAAAAACTAACCAAAATTTGAATTTTTGCGGCTGGATGTATCAATCAATTGAATATTATTTTCACTTTATGAATTTCTCGGTCCTCTGCCGCATAAAGCCTTTACAATTAACAACGGTGTGACAAATTAATGTAGCCGCTGTGTGCTACATCAAACTTATGCAAAGGCGCGCCGCCATAATTATATTGACCACTAACTAATGTTTACTTTTTATTTACTTAGGCAACGCATGAACAAAGTGAAAGTATAGTACTAGTGCAACTTAAAGAACACAAGAACAAAGTGTTTTCTTCTAAAGATAAATCAATGGACCGATTCTTAGGTATAAGTACGTTTATAAGTTTAGGTAATATAATATTACTTATTAGCCTCGCTCATAGGCTAGATTGTAATCTTAGTTGAGTACTGCCGCCAGCATTTTATGATCAACTAGCTGATGCCCGCGACTTCGTCCGCGTGAATTTACGTTTTTCAAAATCCCGCGAGAACTCTTTGATTTTCCGGGATAAAAAGTAACCTATTTGTTAATCCATGGTATAATCTATCTCCATTCTAAATTTCAGCCAAATCCGTCCAGTAGTTTTTGCGTGATTGAGTAACAAACATCCAAACATCTAATCATCCACACTTTCACATTTATAATATTAGTACGATTACGACAGGAATACAATGAACCAAAAGCTTAATTTGCTATAATCCGCTGATACAGATCAAATCTGTATGGTGCAAAAATGCAGCATGCGATATACACCGCTCGCCCTCCCAACCACACCGCGCGCCACCGTAAGCAATTTCACCCTCACACCACCTGGGTGTCTGGTGCACTTCGACCTGCCATCGTGCCAGATCCTTCTTTCCACGCACATGCAAACTGTGGAACCAACTCCCAACAGCGGTGTTCCCACTAGATTACAACATGGGGTTATTCAAGGGGCGGACCAACAAATTCCTAAAAGGTCGGCAAAGCATCGACAGTTCCTCTGGTGCTGCAAATGTTCATGGGCGGCGGTAATAACTTTACATTAGGTGATCCGCCTGCTCATTTGCTCGCTATCTCTATCAAAAAAGAGTCAGGCTCGCGCAATGAGGGTTCCGTACTACAGTCGTCTTTTTGACATTTTGCAGAATAATTCAAAAACTACGATAAATAAAAATCTGTTTTAGAATGCACATGTGAAGACCTTTCATATGATACCCCACTTGATATAGTTATCTTACTTAAAAAATTGAAAATACTAAGTGTTAGTTCATGTCCACAATTTAATTTTTTTTCTGTGATGTAATCACAAATTCACGGTTTTCAGATTTTTTCCCGAATGTCAGCTATAAGATCTACCTATCTGCCAAATTTCATGATTCTGGGTCAACGGGAAGTACTTACCCTGTAGGTTTCTTGACAGACCGACAGACAGATAGAAAACAAAGTGATCCTATAAGGGTTCCGTTTTTTCTTTTGAAATACGGAACCCTAAGCAGGAAAAGCTAGGCCACCAAGCAAGCACCACCACGCAGCACCACACAAATCCCAAAACACACTCGACGCACGTTTTGTGACGTTTACTAAGTTACCTAGCAGTTTCGCTATATCGAAACTATCATGGCGGAAAGGTACTAGAGGCCACAGTTTGCAATTTTTCCGTCCGATTGTTTGTCTGTCTATCAGTCTGTCTGTCTCTTTAAATTGGGGTGAACCACTGATTATTATATTCAGGCATAATGTTACCTATTCAACAAGGTAACATAATGCCATGAATATACCACAGACTGAATTGGTAATTGCTACCAAGAATCGATTCACCTAAAGTCTTGTAACTATGAGCATAGGCTACATAGGCTAGCAATTGTACAGTTTGTCCTATGACAATCTCACAATGAAATTTTATTTTATTCGTTTATTAGTAATCAACAGCAATACAGACAATATAATTTTACATAATATCAGACTGAAAATAAGGCCAAATAGTTTATTTGGCCTTATTTTCAGTCTTGTTTTGCTGATTTATTAAATGCAAATACAAATATATATTTGTGTGCCATCAGTTACCTTATTATAAATGTGAAAGTGTGTTTGTTTGTTGGTTTGGCCATCAATCACGTCGCGACGGTGCAACGGATTGACGTGATTTTTTGCATGGGTATAGATAAAGACCTGGAGAGTGACATAGGCTTCTTTTTATCCCGAAAAATAAAAGAGTTGCCACGGGATTACTTAAAAAACCTAATTCCACGCGGACGAAGTCGCAGGCATCAGCTAGTATCATTATAAAGGTATTTCTCTACTGAATGCTTGCTACGCAGTGGTATTAGTGTCACGACTTGAGCGATATGATATCGAAGTATGGATATATTTGTCTTTGTAAGTAACCGAATCCATCCATCCATCCGAATACCCAAGAGATACAACTAGCGTAGAGTAGCAATTGGGTATTTGACTCCAATTTTTTTATTACTTTATTATAAACTAGGATAAAAATAATGACGTTAACTAATAAAATTAATTTATTTAAATCTGATTAGACAGAGATAGTGATATAGTATTTTGACGTCACACCTTACTAATGCAATAGTAGCTTCGTGCGGTTTCATACAAATTTTCGTTTTGCGAGAAAGGGATAGAAGACCCTCCCACTCCAAAATTAAAATGCCTGTTACTTTGTAAATCTTTTTTTGAATTTTTAATATTTTTTCAGCGTACGTCATTATTTTTATTTTAGTTTATAATAAAGTAATAATATTTATCAAATTCAATAGTAGGAATATTTTTCAATTATAATAGCGAATAAGCAAGCGAATAGCTAGTGAACGTGGCTATTAATTATTCACTGCTGCTCGTGCGATCTCCCTCCAGCGACTTGGGAACTCTTTAATTTTCCGGGATAAAAAGTAGCCCATGTCACTACTCACTATCCAGGTCTTTAACTATATCGTCGATCAGTAGTTCTGCCGCAGCGTGATTGAAGGACAAACAAACGAACAAACACACTTTCGCATTTACAATATGTGTTTCCTTCCTACCAATTACAACCCGGGTATCTTTAAAACAAGAGTGATTAGGCATCTTCTGGTAAACGCGTCTCATCTTAGGCTACATCATCACTTTCCATCAGGTTATAATCAGGTCAAGCGTTTGCCAATACCTTATGAATTAAAAAAAAACCGGCCAAGTGCGAATCAGACTCGTGCACTGAGGGTTCCGTACTACAATCGTATTTTATCGACATTTTGCACGATAAAACAAAAACTACTTACTAGATCTCGTTCAAACCAATTGTCGGTGGAAATTTGTATGGTAATGTACATCATATATTTCTTTTAAATTTAACATTCTCTTATTTTAGAAGTTACAGGGGGGGGAGACACATTTTACCACTTTGGAAGTGTCTCCCGCGCAAACTATTCAGTTTAGAAAAAAATTGTATCAGAAACCTCAAAAAATAAATTAGTTTTAGTTCTAAGTATGGGGAACCCTAAAATTTATTGTTTTTTTTTTCTATTTTTGTATGAAAATCTTAATGCGGTTCACAGAATACATCTACTTACCAAGTTCCAACATATAGCTCTTATAGTTTCGGAAAAAGTGGCTGTGACATACGGACGGACAGACAGACATGACGAATCTATAAGGGTTCAGTTTTTTGCCATTTGGCTACGGTACCCTAAAAAATCGTATGAAAAATTGTCCTATCTATCACCCAACGTTTAAATATCCCAGTCAGATCCCGCTTTGAGATGTTAGATCCACAGCTTAGGATAATGCTCAGATAAACATTTTCCATTGAACTATAATATAACGTAATATTGGCTATATTATGGCCATTCTAAAACTTCATATCTATTTGAGCAGCCTAACAGATCGATGGCTTCCCGCATAACACACAAACCACCACCTATAGACGCCTAATAGCCGGGACACCCCCGATCGCCAAGCTTAGGCAGTTGCTTAGCATAAAAGTCGACCCACGCCCGTTCGGTACCCTCATTCCGCACATTGTCTTGATTACGTCACTTTTGAGTCAACCAATCACAACAAAGCATTCTCCCCTGTCCCCCGCCAACATTTTACGATTTTGTTTTCATGCAAAACCTTGCATATTATGCGTACTCTATCGCCCTCGGCAACCTGGGCGGTCTACTCGGCTTCTGGAGCGAGCTTGGATGGCTGGAGTGAAGACTTGGAGGGGCAATGTACGCACAACAGACGGAAACGTTTAAGTGCGGAAACCAGCCCAGAGAGAGAAGAAGAAGAAGATGCGTACCCTTCAGGTTGAATTCTCTGTGGCCTAACATAAGGCATATATAGAGAAAAACCAGCCAAGTGCGAGTCAGACTCGCGCACTGAGGGTACCGTACTACAATCGTATTTTATCGACATTTTGACGATAAATCAAAAACTATGATGCATAAAAATAAACAAAAATCTGTTTCAGAATGCACAGGTGAAGCCCTAATGATACTTGATATAGTTATCTTACTTCGAAAATTGAAAATACCTACTAATTATTAGTTTATGACCACAATTTTTTTTTTTTTGTGTGATGTAACCACAAATTCACGGTTTTCATATTTTTCTCCGAATTTCTGCTATAAGACCTACCTACCTGCCAAATTTCATGATTTTAGGTCAACGGGAAGTACCCTGTAGGTTTCTTGACTGACCGACAGACATACAGACAGACAACAATGTGATCATATGGGTTCCGTTTTTCCTTTTGAGGTACGGAACCCTAAAAAAAACAAATTAGCTCAACCCACTAAAACTCTCCAAACAGCGATACAACCACTTAAGTATTAATAACCATGTAATAGGCCCGACTTTTATACCCCACGTAACGTTTACGACACGTCAATATTTTTGTATGTTTTATTACGTCATAACACTTTGTGTAACACAAATTTCGGTGCTGGGGCTTCTGAGTAAAATAATACCGTATTAGTGTCGTAAAAGACGGCCTTTGATATAAATATTTGTTGTTGCTATATACCGTTTCAGTCGACTTGTGTAACCAAACGTGGATATAGAATAGATCAACTAGAAAGGTTACAACTTTTCTGTTTTTTTTTTATTTGCTTGTGATACATACAATAAGAAATAAAATTAAATAAAATTAAATTTTTATTTGCAGGAAACATTGTACCTACATATGTATACAATATGTTTCGTCAATTGACATGCAAAATATGTTATGAGTTTATGAGTTGTACGGGTTCGTCTCTACTCTCTGCTAGCAAGAAACGCACATAAAACAAGGCTTGATGGCAGGGAGTGGACCCATCTCGCCATGGTAGCCATACGTCTGATTCTGAGCACGGGTCTCCTCTCAGAGTGAGAAGGGTGTTAGAAAAGTTAGACCAAAGTATACCACGCTGGCACAATGCGGATTGGCAGACATCACACACCTTTGAGAACATGAAGAACTCTCAGGTATCCAGGTTTCCTCAGGATGTTTTCCTTCACCGTTAAAGCAAGTGATATTTAATTGTTTTAAAACGCACATAACTCCGAATGTTAGAGGTGCGTGCCCGGGATCGGACCCCCAACCTCCCGAAAAGAAGGCGGACGTCTTAACCACTAGCCTTTGAACGCTTTTTTCAGAAATGAAAATCAATACCACTATTATAAATGCGAAAGTTTGTTTGTTGGTTTGTCCTTCAATAAAGAGAAGTTTTATACACTTTTATAAACTCACGTTTTGAGTTGGTTTTTAGTTGCAATCGCAATAATATTGTTTTAGTTGCTCCTTTAAGAGCGGAGTTTAATGCGGACGTGACCACAGTGATATTTGCTGGATATTTTAGTTGCAGAAATGTTCACAAACTTTCTTCTAAGTAATTATTTTATATTGCTTGTTGAGTGGAATTTAAAAATAATGTTGAGTTACTTATTTTAAATATTATTGATGGTGGCATGATAAGATAATGTGTTAAGATACGGGTTAGATTAAAAAATTCTTGGACAAACAGACTGACTGAGAGATGGAAAACAAAGTGATCCTATGGGAAAACTTTGTTTCCTTTATCAGGGAGGTACATCTAAAAATATATCACTTGTGAAAGTTCAAGTTGCAATATTTAATCGAACAGCGTGAGAAATTTTATGCAACTAACGTCTGAGTTGTTTTTAGTTGCGATCGCAATAATATTGTTTTAGTTGCTCCTTTAAGAGCGGAGTTTAAGGCGGACGTGACCACAGTGATATTTGCTGGATATTTGAGTTGCAGAAATGTTCACAAACTTTCTTCTAATTATTTATATTGCTTGTTGAGTGGAATTTAAAAATAATGTTGAGTTACTTATTTTAAATGTTATTGTAGTATGATGGCATGATAAGATACGGTTTAGATTTAAGTACTGTGATACTGATTTAAGTTAGGCCACAGGTGCAAACAGATAGCGTTTCAAGCAGTCGATCAAATAATCACGCAAGACAAAAGCCAAGAATGAAGCAATTCACAAGTAACCTTCTAGATGGCACCATGGGCACATGAGTAAATATCCATAATCTAATCGTGTACCATGGGTATGAAATATGAAACTAGATGGCGCAATTCAATCGATAATGTTTCATGACGTAATCCCGAACAAATGTACCGCCGACAATACTCGCACTAACGGAGTTTTCTGATATCTGCACTATACAGGGTGCACGTATCTAACATAGGTACTTATAATATCGATTTCCGCTAAGGAGTTTAAGCCTTTGGTCTCATGTCTCTTTGGTTTTCTCTTGGAAACGTGAGTTCACACTGAAGTTTGGGATTAAAGGGGCGTTGCATTGACTACATTTATGCAATACCGGTCGACTGCTGTCAGTCACAACACTGGCATGCCAAAGTGTAGCATTAATAGCTCAATGGTTAGGGAACAGACTGAAATCCGAAAAGTCCGTAAGATCGAACCTTACTCACTGTTTTTATTCCGTTGTACCCATCTATTACTAACGCAGGCTTTAATATGTCTATTTATTATTGAGCCTCAATAGCTCAACCGGTAAAGGAGTGGACTGAAAACCGAAAGGTCGACGGTTCAACTTCAAACCCCGCCCGTTGCACTATTGTTGTACCTACTCCTAGCACAAGCCTGACGCTTAGTTGGAGAGGAAAGGAGAATATTAATCATTTAACATGGCTAATATTCCTTTAAAAAAAATGTCTATTGTGCGCTGATATTTTATGAAATCCCTTGGTAAATTAGAAAATATGCATATCTAGACTTTAATTATATAAATCCATAAGAAGAACCTTAACTTTGAGAAGGGCGTATAGAATATTTACTTATCCCAGGCAAACAAAAGGTGACTACGGGATTCAAAACGTAACGAATAGAATCAATTAAAATGCGAGCACGCACCTAAACACCGAATTAAAATACCTAAACCACTTAAAATAAAATACCAATTATAATACCTTGTCTAAGCATAGCTACAACTTTATAAACTGATATTAGTTCGCCATTAATCCTTGCCAGATTTTTGTAAAATACTTTTAATGTGGTTAATTAATCAATTCAGTGTGTACCACACTTAAGCTTAGAATTCCTGTTTACAGTTTTTAATATGGCGTTACGACCACAGGATCCCATTGCGGTCAACTGAATGTCCTCAGAAATGTTGACCAACTGGTTTCCAAGTCACATCACTAGTAGAAAAAATCCCACATACAAATACAAACCTCATCTCTCAGCAATAGAATTGAAAATCGTTTGTCTGATAACAGGATTGTAGGACAAGAATAGTTTGCGGTTGGCTTATTCTTTATTCAGATAGGATAAGGATGGTTTTTGTTTGGCATGATGTTTTAGAAAATGGTGTTTAAAGTGATAATAAAGCGGATAACATCAAAGCTAAGTAGCGATTACTGTTTATAAGTTTGTTATTTCGTGTATCCAATTTCCTAATCTATTTATAACAAACTATTAAAGTTTAGTTACCTAAGTGTTCTAGATTTGTGTTTTGTGCTTTAGTTGTTACCTACGTATAAATTAATGAATTTGAAATCAATCTCAACTAGATTTTGCCTCTAGGTTTGTTTACGTCAAATTTTTTACTCATTCATTTCTAGCTACGGAATCTAAAATCTAACGAATCTAATTGAATTAAATTAAGTACCTAATAATGTCTCTTTCATTTAGGACAACCCCGATATTTCTAAAAACACAATGTGATCGTTTACTCAAAAATAAATATTCGTGGTTAAGACTTTGGCCTTCTGTTTGAAGGGTCCAGGGTTGAATCACGGAGATTTTCGGAAATATGCAAATCCTATCATCTACTGAATTTTAAAAACAAAGATTTTTTTGCGTGTTTTCGTACTCTTGGGAGGCTTAAATCTTGGTTTTCCCGCGAAACGATTTCATAACAAATTGTCGTACAAAAATAATCTTGGACGGTCATAATCAAGACCTTACCTATCAACTATCATACAACTATAAGAAAATAATGATGATGACAATGATGCTTTTCTATCTATTTCTTTTTAAGTATGATAACTTTGAATGATTATAGCATTTGATACATAATGCAAAAGTATAAAGTGTGCTGCTTTGATGACTTTTTAAACACTTTAATATGGGCTTAGAATGCAAAAAGATTCGATAGGTTTGAAATAAAACTTTAAACTAGCACTCTTTCTTTAAAAAAATATTTTTTCTATTGTGATACTTTTTATATTTATATTTTTCGTCTATTGTATTCTATATTATTTTTAACGGCCAAGTAATTTATTATTTTACCAGTAATTTGTATGTAATCAATTTTTTGCGGTATCCCTAAGTGACTGTTTTATCCAGTAATATTTATTTTCAATATTTTTTGTTAAATGCACGAAATGCCAAAAATATATGAAATAGAATTAAAGTTCCCTTAGAAATAGAAATAGAAAGATTTTTTATACAATAATCTTTTACAAGTAGGTATATGTACTTTTGAATCCTCAAAAGATCCTATACTACTATACCGAAAAGAACCAGCAAGAATCCTAACTTTCTATATGTTTTAAGTATATGGGCGTAAATCATCTAAAGCCTGGACTACACGAACTTAGTTTATTTAAGGAAAGGTGGTAGATATTAAAAAACTCAAAATATACTGTCACGTCATATTTATTTTGAGAACAATAAAAAATGGCAAATAATATTCGCATGCAAGGAACGAAAAACACTATCATGCAAATTTGTTTATACAATTCAATTTAAAAAGAAAATATTTATACAGGTAGATATTAAATAAGTAACATTTTTCGAATAAAAGAAATGATAACATAATATTATTACACACAAAATGATTCAATATAGATAAAAAATATTGGTTATTTATACGTGTTTAACTAAGACAATAAAATTTCATTAAAATTCTGTATCCTTAAGATGTTTAATAGTATTCAAAAAAATCGATACCAAGTTTTTCGATACGTTAACAGTTAGCTCCCCATTTATTAATCTAGAGAGAGAAATAAAACCATCCAAGTTTTGAAACTTATCTAAACAGAATATAGGTAGGTGTAGATAACAGAATAAAATATAGATACAGAATCTTCTTCATCGATATAACATCGATTCATACGAAAAATAAAAACAGTTATGAGTCTTGCTAAACTAATGATTGTAGGTCCTATGTCGTCAAAACTATTAGAAATGCATTTTTTAAAGATTCTTTGATTTAGTTAGATTATCACAGAATATTTTTCTTCTATTATTTAAGTGATTCCACTAAATTATTTACGCTATCTAATCATTATATTTAATTTTCGTTCAAAATTTCGATTTTTCGACGATTTTTTTTACAAATTCGTAGTAATTATCAATTCTATTTTTACGTTCAGTCTGAGACATTATATTTAATTATTTTGTACGCAAAACTTTAAAAACAGGAATAAAAAGCAAGCTTTCCACATAAAGCATTCTGAAAATTCTAGCTTTTTAATTTTTTTCAATTTGTTCTCATTTAATTTTTGTGTACAAAATAATCAGTCAATTATACCTACGAATAGGTTTTATTAAATCTAAATAGTATGGAATTACTGTACAAAATAACTAAAATTCGTTAAATGTAGGGGCTATACATAAAATTATATAAATAAATATATAAAATGAAATCAGCAAACAATTGATTTCTTTCTGTGTCATTAGCCCCTATTATTTTTGAGCAATACGATACACTTCTACAATATTATCTAATAGAAAATATAATATTACTAAACAAAATACAGTTTTCTAAAAAAAATTGAGACAAAAATTACTTTCCTATAAACGGTGGTTATAAACATGAAATATTTATTTATTTACATAAAACATCGACTTACGAATCCAACGAAAGCCGAACAGAAAGAAAAAAACAAAGAAACTTTTTTTGCAATTTTTGACGAAACTTCATCCGTGTGGGACGGGCCTTATATCTTACACGTGTGTACATCTAGCTATTTACACTTCAGTCACATATTATAGGAACTTAATATATTACAATTACAACTGTAACTATTTCAAATTCTTTAAAAGTCCACTTTTTACACAAGTCTACTATTTTTACACTTTTGCTATACATGTGTCGCCTGCGTCGTGTACGTTCCGTTACCTGCAAAAAAGAAAAATAAATTAAAAAAGTTGCATAAAAAATCTAGGTTATTATTAACCTAAGTAATAAGATTTAATCCTCGTGGTTGTATATAGAAATAAAAACAGACAATTCTATTAAATAAACTTAAATCTAAATTAAAACTTTAAAAAAGACTAGTTCTAGCATTATTGATACACACAAATAATAAGAAAGTCCAATTCATCGAAATGAAGAAAATCTAATGACATTTTTATAATATTAATTTTGTAAAACAGAAAATTTAAGTTATCGATATCATATTTTTAGAACTACAATTAAGGGCCGAAATGAATCAATTAATCCATTAATTGTAATCTTATAGGTGCTTAGCTTAGTAATGTAGTTATTCGTCAAAAATTGTGTGGTATTATAAACTCGTTTTCTTGTAAGTCTGCTTGTTTATTTGTCTGCCGGACAAAATATTGCCATCGATTTTAAACTAACTTCCCGATGAGCTGAGAGAGGTTTGATAAATATAGGTTGGAATTGGATAACAATACAACAAACTTGCTTTCTTGTTTGACAAATAAAAACGTTGCTAAGTTACTTATCGACAGATTACAGATATTATATATTATTAATTTTAGTCTTAAATCTTACGAGATAATGTTTTTGTTCTTGCGACCTTTGGTAACTCTAGCGGTACTACCACTCAAAAACATGTGACTTACTATTTCTTCTAACAATAACCAACGTTGATGATATCCTGTATGGTAAATTTCCAACTGTCGAAAAAAAACATACAACTTAAATATATTTTTTTAAATTTAGATACAAGTTAGCCCTTGACTGCAATCTCACCTGAAGTGACGATGCAGTCTAAGAAGGAAGCGGGCTAACCTGGAAGGGGTATAGCAGTTTTAATAAACCCATGCCCCCTTTGGTTTCTACACGGCATCGTACCGCTAAACCGCTTAGCTGCACGGCTTTGCCGGTAGGGTGGTAACTAGCCACGGCCGAAGCCTCCCACCAGACAAAAATACTCTGAAATGCATACAACTTTAAACCTTACCATTGCCTGACAGGTCGAAATCAGTCCACTTGACTTTGCTCAGACTTAAGACATAGTTAAAATGAAAAATATCTACTAAAACGAATATATTATATTCAAACATAAAAATATTTTATTTTATTCCGCAATTAATAATTTAACATACGAGTAACATGGGATTATTCAAGGGGCGGACCAACAAATTCCTAAAAGGCCGGCAACGCATCGGCGGCTCCTCTGGTGCTACAAATGTTCATGGGCGGCGGTAATCACTTAACATCAGGTGACCCGAGAGTAGTTTGAGCCCGTATAATAAAACGAATTGTATTTTACCCTAGCTACGGATTTGCAGTTATACCTATTGATTAATTATTATTCATACCACAAAATATTAGTATTATAACAGTTTTAGCATTATATAAAAAAATCCATGCATAATCATAAAATGCTAATTATATTATTAATTATTATCATTATGTCTATTGTATATGTGCTATGCACCTAATAGTTAGATTTATAATGTATAGAAAATCACGCAGAGGGAAAGTTCTTTCTAAAAAGGTCTCTTAAACGCAGAGGAAAAGTTCTTTCTAAAAGTCTAAAAGGAATAAATAGTGGATATCCAATGCATTCATCATCATCATCATCATGATCAACCCATCAGCGGCTCACTACAGAGCACGGGTCTCCTCTCATAGTGAGAAGGGTTTTGGCCATAGTCTACCACGCTGGCCATGTGCGGATTGGAAGACTTCACACACCTTTAAGAACATTATGGAGAACTCCCAGGCATGCAGGTTTCCTCACGATGTTTTCCTTCACCGTCAAAGCAAGTGATATTTAATTATTTAAAACGCACAAAACTACGAAAAGTTAGAGATGCGTGCCCGGGATCGAACCCCCGACCTCCGATCAGAAGGCGGACGTCCTACCGACTAGGCTATCACAGCTTTCATACCACATGCTTAATACCTATCAATGCATTCTTACCACATGCTTAATACCTATGTTGAAATAAAAACTTTTCAAACTATAATTAGTAGGTAAGTATTAATTTTGCGTGCATGTTTTCCAATGCATATAACCCGTATTTACCCATGAAATATAATATTACCTTTATATCTAATCTTAGTGCTATGGATATTATAGTATTGCGAAAATTCAACAGTAGTGTTAAGAAATACAATTTTTTTTTTTTTAATCCTGAATCTCAATAGCATCCTATCTATGTATACTACACAATACCCTCTGATAACCATACTGATTGTTATAAATGCGAAAATGTGTCTGCTAGCTTTTCACGGCCCACCCATTTAACCGGTTTTGAAGAAATTTGGTACAGAGATAGCTTACATCCCGAGGAAACTGGATTTTTAGTACTTAACCGAAATTTACGTGGAAGAAGTCTCGGGCGTCACCTAGTTGGCTATATAAAAATAAATAATGACCGTTTGAAACAGTATTAGTATGAAACTTTCATGCGTGATTACCAATGCATCTAACCCGTGCTTAACCATAAAATATAATATTACCATTGTAGCTATTCTCGGTGCTATGTACCTGGTAGTGCTACGGAGTTTCGCACGGAGGAATAAGGCGGTGGTGCGGGTGTGGCCGCCGGCTTAGCAGTGTGCACTTGATTGTTGTAGCCTGGGAGGTAAGTTTGAGATATAGGATAACATAAATAATGGTAAGGTAACATTGGTTAATCATGAGGTAAGTTTTTTTTTTTTTAATAAAGGTAAAAGAGTGATCGTGATAATCTCAATCTATGTACGTTATTTAAGAGGTAAGATGATAATGAATTTGAATATTACGATGATAAGCCGAAATAAATAAGGTGAAATAAGATTCAAACTTAAGGCAGTGGTCCGACCGCCGACGATGAACGAGAAACGAGTACAACTAGAAACTATAAACGTGTTGGCGATCAGCGGGAAGCGAGTTTTGATAGTTTTGTCGCCGGGCTATAAGCGAGTGTGCATGTGCGACGAGCGATTACTCGCGCCATTCGCCCGCGGCGCTCGGTCCTGTGCAAACCTGCGCGCGCGCACGTGTTCAAGCGAGCGAGCATTACTGAACGAATATCGCTGAGCGAGTTTATTTTTGAAGGCTCGTCGCTCAGCGACAAAACTAGCAAAGCGAGTCGTCGCCGGCAGTGTAAACAGTCAGATGCATCTCTTTCATTTACACGGAATGTACATTTATTGTGCGTTTCTTGAGAGAGAAAATCACTGATAGTTAGTCGTTTTCTCGCTGGCGGTCGGACTACTGCCTACTGATGGCTAAGAAGTTTGCCACAAGTTGCGTCGCAATGACAATATTATTTTAAATTTTCGATAAAAAAAACAAACAATAAAGACTCGACAGTATCGTGAGAGGTTTACTTCTCAACCACCAAAAAATTGACACAAACTATAGTTAAGTAATCATGTAGCTATAAATAACCTAAGTGAGACAAATATGTTTTAAATAAATAAATTAAAGATAAGATAGCATTTAACGAATAAAATAATAAACGAAAACATTAATATAATATAGATAATAATTATGATTTACCTATGGAACTGTTCCTGAGGTAAGGATTTCCATACGTAGCGGCGTATCGCAAGTCGACACCACTGTTGTTCTTAGGGCCCGTCTGGGCATACACTGGGACTTGTCCTTGAGCTTGTGGGCCTGAAGAAAAACTGCTATTGTACAAAATAATCACAGGAAAACTTAAAAACATACGTGATTTTTTAACTACTGAGAAAAACAATTGAACTTTAATCTACGGAAAATCAAACAGTCAGTGAAAATATTGAAAAAAAAGCTTGAAAATTCAGTTCAAAATAAGAGTTTTTTTTTGAAATAGAGATAGCGAGCAAACGAGCCGGCGGGTTACCTGATGTTAAGTGATTACCGCCGCCCATGAACATTTGGAACACCAGAAGAACTGCCGAGTTACTACTGAATTTATTCTTATTAATAAAATATCAAATCTGTTCTAGAAGTTTTTGTTTTTTTCCCCCTAAGAAACCCCTTGAAATATTTATGTATTTTGAAAAGTTTATTAAAGAGTAAATTTATGAGTGAAGCAGTTTTTTTAATTTTTTCCGTAACAAAACTGTTATTCCAACTTACCTTCCCCACCGAGAGGTAAGCCCAAATTATTAATTGCATCAGTTTCGTCCGGTTTGTTCGTTCGTTTTAAAGAATTGTTCTGCGATCCATTGCCCGTTGACAATGGAATAGTTGACGCGGTGTCGATACTCCGCGTCAATGAACCTTGAAGCGATCTGTATTAACAACAGATAAGTTTTTAATTATTGTGACATACTTAGTACTGTTTTTTCTATAGAGCAGCTTTTTTATTTCTAACAGACTGTGCGTAGGTAAGCTTCATTAAAATTATTATTAACATTAAACCTGTCGAAATATTGAAATAATTTACAATGTACAGACTACAGACTATATATTTTATGCTTAAACCTACTTATAGAGCAAATAACCAGCAACAATTTTTTTTAAGAATTAGCGAGCAAACGAGCAGGCAAGTCGGTCACCTGATGTTAAGTGATTACCGCCGCCCATGAACATTTATTTTCGTTGTAATTATTATCTTTGCGTAAAAGTAAAATTCTTACTACAGCTTTTCTTTACATTTAAAAATCGAATTTGATAATATTAATGATAACAAAAAATGGTAAGAAAACCAAATTTTACAGATTTTTTCAAATGATTGCTTCGTTAACTTAAAATATTACTGTATATTATTCTATTCATTTTAACACACAAAATTTAACAAGTTATTCGTTTCTACGAAAACCAGGCTAAATAAATTTATGTACAATTTCGCAGACAATAGATACAAAACTAGAAAATTTCTATTTTCTATTTTCGCGCCTACCCGTCCTGAATAATTACCTGCTTGTCGGAGGCACCTCAAGTTGCGTAGGCGATTGGACCTTGAGATGAGGGGGCGGTGCGTAGCCCTGTGGGTAGTCGTAGACATACGCGGCGGGGTTCTAAATTTAAAAATACAGAAGTTTGAAAAACAAATCGTAATTCATAATCAAAAACACGACTGCCCCGCTAAAAAACGAAATAAAAAGTAAAGAATAAAAACCGGCAAAGTACGAGTCGGACTCGCACACGAACGGTTCCGTACTATCGTACAAGATATTTTAACATTTTTATAAATTAAAATATGTACACGAAAAATTTCGTGAACACATTTTTTTGTGATGTAACCACAAATTCATGGTTCTTGGATTTATTCCTTCACTTGTGCTATAAGACCTATCTACCTACCAAATTTCATGATTCTAGGTCAACGGTAAGTACCTACCCTGTAGGTTTTCTTGGCAGACACGACGGACAGACAGACAGACGGACAACAAAGTGATCCTATAAGTATATTACATTACATATATTAGGTACTGTTTTTTTTTGTGGAATATTAATTTATTACTTACATTACTAGATTATAATATAACTACTTATTTTGATTTGAAATGGCAATTTTTTTAAAACCTGTGAGAATACTTAAATTTTAAAGGAACTTACCTTGAAATAAGTATCCGCATACGTAGGATCGGAATAGTCGTTGCTGTATCTAAATTGCAACATGGGGTCATCATGACGAATGCTGGGCAGCGGAACGGGACCAGCTAACGGAAGACCCGCGGGGTTCTTGGAGTCGGAACGATCGGAGCTCGTGTATTCCTGGACAATGAAACCATGTTGCATAAAGCTGGGCACATAACATAAACATCATAATCCCGACCCATGTTATCCCAAACCTTATATGATAGTAGCTTATGCTCGCGACTTCGTCCGCGTGGACTACTGCTGTATCTAAATTGCAACATGGGGTCATCATGACGAATGCTGGGCAGCGGAACGGGACCAGCTAACGGAAGACCCGCGGGGTTTTTAGAGTCGGAACGATCGGAGCTCGTGTATTCCTGGACAATGAAACCATGTTCCATAAAGCTGGGCACATAACATAAACATCATAATCCCGACCCATCACTACCCCAATTATAAATGCGAAAATGTGTGTGTCTGTTTGGTTTATTGGTTTGTCCTTCAATCACGTCGCAACGGTGCAACGGATTGACGTGATTTTTTGCATGGGTACCTATAGTTAAAGACCTCGTGCGTGACATAGGCTACTTTTCATTATGGAAAATCAAAGACTTCCCATTGGTTTTTTAAAAACCTAATTCCACGCGTACGAAGTCGCGGGTATCAGCTAGTATATTATACTAGCTTATGCTCGCGACTTCGTCCGCGTGGACTACTCAAATTTCAAACCCCTATTTCAACCCCTTAGGTTGAATTTTCAAAAATCCTTTCTTAGCGGATGCCTATCGTCATAAATGCTATCTGCATGCCTTTCCGCTCGATCCGTCCAGTAGTTTGAGCTGTGCGTTGATAGATCAGTCAATCAGTCAGTAAGTCACCCTTTTATATATTTAGATATACGAAAGTGTGTTTGTTTGTTGGTTTATTGGTTTGTCCTTCAATCACGTCGCAATGAAGCAATGGATAGGCGGGATTTTTTGCATGATTATATTTAAAGACCTGGAGAGTGACATAGGCTACTTTTTATCCTAGAAAATAAAAGAGTTCCCACGGGATTTTTAAAAATCTAAATCTACGCGGACGAAGTCGCGGGCATATATTATATTTCATGCAATACTAATAAGTTCTCATGACGTGTAATACCTACCTTGACAGCAAATTAGTTCCAGACATAATATTTACTCGGTACAACTAATGTTATTACGTCAGCTTATTACATTCGTACATGATTCGAACACAGATTTACGCTGAATTTGCAGATAACTTATTATTCGTGAGATGTTAATTTGGAAATTTCGTGAGATAACTTGTGAAAACTGATGCTATATTATTATCGTTTTCAGAATTAAGTTTTTTTTTTAAATGTATAAGTGTAAGTAGCCGTTAGTTAATTTAATAAATAAAATAAAATAAAATGAAAAATCATAACTAGCTGATGCCCACATCGTACGCGTGGATTTAGATTTTTAAGAATCCCGCGGGAACTCTTTGATTTTCCGGGATAAAAAAAATGTCCCTATCTATACCCATGCAAAAAATCACGTCGCAACGGAGCAACGGATTGACGTGATTTTTGCATGGGGATGATTAAAGCCCTGGAGAGTGAAATTAAAGAATTCCTGCGGTATTTTTAAAAACCTAAATCCACGCGGACAAAGTCGCGGGTATCACCTAAACATTATCTGCTAATAACTGTAAAACCTAAGAGTTGAAATCTTGTTCTCAAGTGAATTTAATACAAACTTACCTAACCATTTTTCATACTAATATTATAAATGCGAAAGTGTGTCTGTCTGTCTGTCTGTCTGTATGTCTGTCTGTCTGTCTGTCTGCTAGCCTTTCACGGCCCATCCGTTCAAACCAATTTGGATGACGAAATTTGGTAGAGATATAGCTTGCATCCCAGGGAAGGACATAGGCTACTTTTTATCCCGGAAAATCAAAGAGTTCTAACAGGATTTTTAAAATCTTAAATCCACGCGGACGAAGTCGCGGGCGTCATCTAATTACTTTTTTTATTTTTTATTTTTTTATTCAGATACAAGTTAGCCCTTGACTGCAATCTCACCTGGTGGTAAGTGATGATGCAGTCTAAGATGGTAGCAGGCTAACCTGGAAGGGGTATGGCAGTTTTTATTAAACCCATATCCCTTTGGGGTGTAGAAACACGGCATCGCACCGGAACGCTAAATCGCTTGGCGGCACGGCTTTGCCGGTAGGGTGATAACTAGTCACGGCCGAAGCCTCCCACAAGACTGAAAAACTATAAATTGAAACTTACCAAGTCATAGCTCCCGTCGCTCTGAGGTAACTGCAACTTCAAGTCACTTATATTCGAGCTTCTGTCACTCTCTTTATACATGTCTCCTGTAGTTACAGTAACGTCTGGTTTCTCGCTCATTTGCCGATTCTTCTTCCTTCTTCTTCTATGGCACATGACAAGAAGAATCACAAAGCCGGAGAAGACGATTATACCCGATGTCACTCCGATTAGTATTATGAAGAGTGGTAGTGTTTCTGTATCAAAAAAATTTTTTTTTTTATTACCAACATAAAGAATGTTTAACAAATCCAATTTAGACACAGCAAAAAACCACGAAGGTTTAAAAAGTGTGTCATTCCGTTACTTCTTAATACATAATAATAATAATAGTGTTTCTATAAACAATTTAAATTATGTAAGTTATTTTCATTTTTGTGTATATTATATTATAATATAACATAGTATCTATTTTTAGCGTTTAAGCTATCGTGAGTGATTTTCATTATATATGTAGTCAGATATAGTCAGGCTTTCGACTATACACGTGAGTAAAGCCGGGACAGATATAACAGTATCTATTATGTTCTTTTCATGAACAATTTTCTATTTTCTTACTCTCTTTACAACCTCTCGCACTGCTAAGGGTAGAGATCTCTCATAGAGATAAGTGCTTCCCTGTCCACTTTTACTCTCTTTTTCTCTTTATTGTAAATGTTTTTGGTACAAATAAAAAATAAATATCAAAATATATATATATTGATATTTATTTGAATTATATATATATATTATATATATATATATATATAATAATAAAAATCTGTCTTACTACTATTTGGTACTTTAATTCCTAATAATTGCTTATTATTCAATAGAGACTTATTTTTATTTAGAAGAAAAATATTGAGAGGAAACTTTTTTTTTTTTCCCCCGCTGGTAAAAATGCTGCAGGTCTGAGAGTTCGTATTCACATTCTCAACTATACTAAACTAAATCACTAAAACTATAAAATGAGGCAAATGGTTATTGGTATTGGATTGTGTTTATTTAGTATACCAATAACGCTAAGTTTTTGCTAGCGTTCTGGTTACACCCGGTATGTAGATGGTTCATCATGATTTAACTCTTAACATCATCTAAATATGCATGCAATCACACACTCCCACTTACACACACACACACACATACACACACTCCCACTTACACACACACACACAAGCACACACTCACACACTCATACACACACACACACACACACACACACAAGCATACACACACTGTTGTAATTTTATTATTGTATATACCTACATTTATTCTAAATCTATTCTGTTAAAATAGTTTTAATTATAATTTTAAGTAATCTCTTTTGGCCTTCTGTTATACCTAGATTTAAATTTAAATAATAATTATGTATTTACGCTGTTGATTACTTTCAAATAAACAAAAAATAAAAAAATAAAAAAAATTTGACGACCTCCCTGGCGCAGTGGTGAGTGCTGTGGTCTTAATAGTGGGAGGTCCCGGGTTCGATTCCTGGCAGGGGTTTGGAATTTTATCATTTCTAAATTTCTGGTCTGGTCTGGTAGGAGGCTTCGGCCGTGGCTAGTTACCACCCTACCGGCAAAGCAGTGCCGCCAAGCGATTTAGCGTTCCGGTACGATGCCGTGTAGAAACCAAAGGGTTTAATAAAAACTGCCATACCCCTTCCAGGTTAGCCCGCTATCATCTTAGACTGCGTCATCACTTACCATCAGGTGAGATTGCAGTCAAGGGCTAACTTGTATCTGAATAAAAAAAAAAAAAAAAAAAACCACCAGCTACAATATGGATGATGTACTCACTTAACGGTTTAAGAGTGATAGCAGCGTTAGCATTGCCGTACTCATTGGTGACACTGCAATTGTACAAGCCGAAGTGTTTGGACTGACTCGCCCGAATCACTAGACTAGACTTGACGGTCCCGTCTGGCAAGCTTTCTTCCAACGTAGCGTAATCCTGCGAAAGAAAATATGAATGAAAAATCTTTAGATAGTACAGCACGCAGCAGAAAGTAATGGCCTTATGACATTTCGGCTTTGTAGAGCGTTGTCTCTGTCACTCATACCTATATGACGTTTTGTCGATCTCAAAGAGAGACAAATGCTCTACAAATCCGGTATCTCCTTCTAAAGGTCCCTATACATTATTGCTGCGTACTGTAATTGCCTAGCTAACACCCACCGGCTTCGTTTGCATAGAATTTTTTAAAATTCATACATCTATATAATATAAAAGCTGACAGACAGGTCTGACTGACTGACTGATCTATCAATATATATCACAAACTACTGAATGAATTAGGCTGAAAGTGTAGTCCATGCGGACGAAGTCGCGGGCATAAGCTAGTCTTCTCTTCTCTATATATTATACTAGTCAAATCACTTACTTTTTATCAAACGTCAAAACACGCACATGTACCTATGCGATTTTCTATGAAATACTGGAATGTGACGTCACATCATAAGACATAACGACGTAAGTACTTTTTAGTTTAATCGATACCTACTTTAAAATGGTTATTATTCGCAAATCTCGAGAACAGCTGAACCGATTTCGCTAATTTTTTTTTATAATAATCGTTGAAGTACAAGGATGGTTCTTACGGAGAGAAAAATTTAAGTAATAAATTAAATTTAAAAGTATTAAAAAATATATAAAGAATCGTCTGTAAGGCGGTACGAAGTTCGCCGGGTCAGCTAGTTTAGTCTAGCTTTTTAGATAATACCTGGGATTCGAACCCACGACTCTTGGTAACGATTCACGCCTCCAACCTTTACACAATAACAGCTTGCAACAAGTTTTAAACAATTAATCTTGGAGGAGGATCCAGTAGCACATTATAAATTACTGCTTTAAATATCAATAGCGTACCCGAATTAACAAAAGTTCATGAATATGAAATGGAATAATATTCATGAACAATTACTAACAAAAGTACGTAAGAGCTTACAACATAATAATATTATTGTACCTAATTGTAATACAAAACATAAATAATTCCACCCACTCAGTTTAAGACAAACCCCCAAGGGTCGACTACATTATATGCAAGACGTGGGTAGTTAGATTCTCAGTAGTCATAAAGTAGTTACATATTTTGGTTGATAATTTGAATATTACCTATTACTAGCCGACTTCGTTCGCGTGGATTTAGTTTTTTTTTAATCCCGAAGGAACTCTTTGATTTTCCGGGATAAAAAGTAGAGTAGGTATGTATTAATCCAGGGTATAATCTATCTCCGAATTTCAGCCAAATCCATCAAGTAGTTTTTGCGTAAACGGGTAACAAACATACACACACTTTCGCCTTTATAATATTAGTGTGATAGTTATGGAAGTACTATATTATGATGCCCGCGACTTCGTCCGCGTGGATTTAGGTTTTTTTTAAATCCCGTGAGAACTATTCAATTTTCTGGGATAAAAAGTAGCCTATGTGTTAATCCAAGGTATAATCTAATCTCCATTCCAAATTTCATCCAAGCCGTTCAGCCTATACCAGTTTGAGCTGTGTGTTGATAGATCAGTCTGTCAGTCAGTCACCTTTTGCTTTTATATAGTTAGACTAGCTTCTGCTCGCGGCTTCGCCCGCGTGGCCTACGGGAAACATTTAATGGCATTTTTTTTAAACATAGGACTTTCTTATAACCTTTTAACCCTCATTTTACCCCTTTAGACCCGTAAGATTTTCGTAAGATTTTATTATTTGAAGCTGACGACCTAAAATATGTTGATTTCACGCTTCACGTCTGTTACTTTAAAAACATAGAACTTTCAAATAACCTCCCACCACCATTCCACCCGCTTAGGGAAGGATTTTCTGAAAACCGTTTCTTAGCTGACACCTAAGTCTTATAAAGAACCTACTTTCCAAATTTCAAGTTAATTGACAATAATAAAACTTTCCCATACAAACTTTCATCCCCTATTTTACCACCCTTATTGGCAAATTTTCCAAAAATTCTGAAACACGTATTTCTTCATTCGTGACCGAAAACCCAAATACCAATTTTCGTGCAAATTACTTGAAAAATGTCGGACTTTCATACAATCTTCCATCCCCCATTTAACCCACTTGGGGGTGGAATTTCAAAAATCTTTTCTTAGTGGATACCTACTATTTACAAAGAATAGGCCCTCCAAATTTCATGTCTTTAGGACCAGCGGTTTAGGCTGTGCGTTGATATATATGGCAGTCAGTCAGTCAGGACTTTGAATTTTATATATATAGAAGACAAAAAAGTTATTGCCCTAGGAATATACTTTTTATGACACTAACGTACAAGGCGTTGGTCTTATATAAAATTGAGCCCACATCGTTTTATGACAGGAGTGCCTGTAATATGATCTATTACGGTTGATTCTTTTAAATTGATTGGGTACCCACGCAAAGCCTCCTAAGGTTTCGTAAAGGGCAAAGACCGTCTATTGAGAGAAGAGTCGGTATATTGCAAGGCTTGTTATTGTAGATGAAATTAGGAATTGTTGCTAGGAGAGAAATCATTACAGTTACAAGATACCTTAATTAATATAGAAAGTGTGTTTTAAGATTTTTTTGTTAATGTATTAGTATATTATCCAATGTTTGTTTTTAGAGTTCCGTGCCTCAAAAGGAAAAACGGAACCCTAGGATCACTTTGTTTTCTGTCAGTCTGTCAAGAAACCTATAATGTACTCCCCGTTGACCTAGAATCGTGAAATTTGGTAGGTAGCTCTTATAGCACAATAAGGAATAAATCCGAAAACCGTGAATTTGTGGTTAAACCGAAAAAAATAATTAAAATGTGTTCATAAACAAATAATAGTATTTTCAATTTTCAAAGTAAGATAACTAAACTAAATGGGGTATCATATGAAAGGTCTTTAGATTCTTCCTGTAGATTCTAAAAGCGATTTATTTTTATTTTTACGCATAATAGTTTTTGATTTATCATGCAAAATGTCCAAAAAAAATACGACTGTATTACGGAACCCTCGGTGCGCAAATCTGACTTGCACTTGACAGGTGTTTTTTATTGAAAGATAGCTTTGGGCTTGGCGAGAATCATCCATACTAATATTATAAATGCGAAAGTGTGTCTGTCTATCTGTCTGTCAGTCTGTCTGCTAGCCTTTCACAGCCCAACAGTTCAACCGATTTTGATAAAATTTGGTACAGAGTTAGCTTACATCCCGGACAATGAGATAGGCATACTTATCCCGGAAAATTAGAGTTCCCACGGGATTTTTAAAAACTTCAATCCACGCGGACGAAGTTGCGGGTATCTGTTGTATAGAAGCAGGCGTTACTTTGCGGAAGTCCATGATATACAATGAACCAAAAGCTTAATTAAGAAGAGGTTAAAGAAACACTTACTTAGGGACTCTCTAACTGACTATCATGCTTCTTAATTATTTATTTGTGTTTTTGTGTTTTCTTTGGTTATTTATTAGTAAGTTGTTAGTATACTCAATTGTGTTAGTTTATCTTTTAGTGAAGTAGGTAGGTTTAAATTAGTATGTAGTACAGTTTTTATTATAAGAATAGATATAGGTGTATGAATAGCGTTAAGGAAATATAGTAGTAAGTTATGTACTTAGTATTAAGAGCGCCACCTCGCCAACAAACTGGCCCACCAGTTTGGCGAGATAGATATGTAGGAAACTTTGTAAAATTATTATGAATAAATAAATTTAAAAAAAAAAAAAAAAAAAAATTTGCTGTAATCCGCTGAAACAGGTCGAATCTGTATGGTGCAACATGCAGCATGCGAAATGCACCGCCCGCCCTTGCCATTGCACAATGCTTTGCAATTGTGCATTGTAAGGTCTATATCTCCTGAGGATGCTCCGGTGTCGGGGCGAAACGTGCGTCGAGTGTGTTTGGGATTTGTGTGGTACTGCGTGGTGGTGGTGCGTATTGCTTGCCTGGTGGCTGCTTCTGCTTGCATGTTTAGCAGTGGGAGGGCGGCTGGTGCATTTCGCATGCTGCATGTTGCACCATACAGATTCGCCCTGTTTCAGCGGATTAGAGCAAATCAAGCTTTTGGTTCATTGTATGTCGCGGTACATTGTAGAATCTAGTGTCTAATAAAAACCAATAATGAGGTAGGTTGGAGTGCGCTTCCTAGAAGATGCCTATTCACTTTTGGCTTGAATGTATTTAGGGTAAGTACTTACCGGATCGTGGATAGCGCTGATCTCCCGACCTTCGAAGAACCACCGGATATCGTCAGGTCTTGGTACTGACAACGCTTCACACTCCACCGACACGCGATCCCCTTCGGAGCCGGTCTGTGTCCTATTTGATAGAATCTTTGGAGGACCTAGACAAAGAAATACTAGTATTCAGAACTAGAATTATGATGTCCGAGAATTTCGGTTTTTTAAATCCTGAACTCTGATTTTCGAATAGTAGGCTATATCTATCTCCAGGATGCAAGCTATCTCTGTACCAAATAGGTGATGCCCGCATAAGCATCCACATGGATTCAGGATTAAGTAAAAACCTGAATCAACATGGATTCAGGTTTAAATAAAAACCTGAATCCATGTGGATTAAAAAAATTCTTATGGGTTTTTTTTATTTTTCGGCACGAAAATTTGCCCATGTCCGTCCCTCAAACATCCAAATCCGTTAAACAGATGGGCCAGCTAGCAGACAGACTGACAGGCAGATAGATAGGCAGACAGACAATATGTATGGCACTTGGGCATAATGTAGCTATCTAACAGTGACGACGTCCCTGGCGCAGTGGTCCTGGGTTCGATTCCTGGCAGGGATTTGGAATTTTATAATTTCTAAATTTCTAGTCTGGTGGGAGGCTTCGGTCGTGGCTAGTTACCACCTTACCGGTAAAGCCGTGCCGCCAAGCGATTTAGCGTACGATGCCGTGTAGAAACCAAAGGGGCTTGGGCTAAAAACTGCCATACCCCTTCCAGGTTAGCCCGCTTCCATCTTAGACTGCATCGTCACTTACCACCAGGTATCTAAATAATAATAATAAAAAAAAGTGAAAAAAAAATTCAGAATTGGATCTATAGTTCCAAAAATTACCTAAGTTCACAAACTTTACCTCTACCTATACAGGATGTAACCAGAACGCTACTAAAAACTTAGCGTTATTGTTATACTACCTAAACATAATCCAATACCAATAATCATTTGCATCATTTTGTAGTGATTCAGTATTTTTTAAGCCCAATGTATAGCGTGTAAAACTCAGGTCAATACCCCGCCTACGACACGGCATTGACTCCGAGTGGCCTACTACGTTCGTTGACCTTTAGCGTCAGTCAGATGTTTGATCTGCAACTAGCTTATGCTCGTGACTTGGTCCGCGTGGACTACACAAATTTCAAAGCCCTATTTCACCCCCTTAGGGGTTGAATTTTCAAAAAGCCTTTCTTAGCGGAGGCCTACGTCATAACAGCTATCTACATGCTAAATTTCAGTCCGATCCGTTGAGTGGTTTGAGCTGTGCGTTGATAGATCAGTCAGTCAGTCAGTCAGTCATCTTTCCCTTTTATATAAATATTTGCAATATAATATCGTGAAATTTTACAAAGTACATGATTTTTTCATATTTTTTTTTGGCGTTTTTTTGTGGTATAATATCACTTATCATCAGTAGGTACTATTACATGTCTTCGTTTTTGCCAGCGTTCTGGTTACACCCTGTATAGTATTACTATAGAATTCAATTTCCAACATAGGTACACATCATAATACCTAAAGTTACAATATTCCTAGGAAACTGTTGCTTTAATATAAAATTTTCAATGTAAAAATTCCTCGATGTATCTAATACCTAGCCGTATTTCAGGCACAGCACAGAATACCTTTGATAAAGATCGCAGCCTCTCTTTCGATCTCCGGATATCCTTGGACGATCGCTTTTGTAAAATATTATGTACCAGCCAGCAGCGCCAGGGTTTATTATAAAAAAGTATTTATTATTATCTCATAGTACATACATAGTATAAAATAAAGTCGCCTCCCGCTGTCTGTATGTATGTATGTATGAACGCGTAGATCTTTTAAACTACGCAACGGATTTTAATCCGGTTTTCACCAATAGATAGAGTGGTTGAAGAGGAAGGTTTATGGATATAGCTTAATACTCAAAAAATTAGAGATCCCTAGAGAAATTGAAATAATGTGAATTAGGTCGGAAAAAATCGTCTCATTTGAGAGTTCCCGAGGCGTGCGGTGCATAAATGGTCAAAGTTACACGAAAACAATGTATGATGAAATTGTTTCTCTTACAAAGTTCTACAAAAAAGTCTGCGATAGCATACATTTATCTTTTAAGGTTGGCTCACAATAATCGATTTTATGGTTTTCAAATGTGATCTGAAACAAAGCCTTACATTCGAGGGTGTTTTTACTAACATACTATTAATTCTTATCAAAATAAAATAGTTGATCATCTGAAATATTCAATTAAGACCAAAGTTGGCCTTCACACCATTTAATTTAGAATAATATCTTACGAGATATTACAAAATTAAAATAATATAAAATATCCTAAAATTAAAACTAACGCGCAACACAAAGAGACGTAGGCGGCTGTGCCGCGGCGCCTGTAATCTCCTCACTGCCACCACATATCTACATTGCACCCATGTGAAGCTGGGGCGGGTCGCTAGTTATTATTATAAAGGGTTGGTGGGGCCATGGTACGAGTAGGTGTTAAAACTTAGAAATATAATACCTTTGATAAAGATGGTAGCCTCGCTCTCGATCTCGGGATATCCTTCGACGGTGGCTTTGCAGATGTATCGGCCGGCACTGCGCTGGTCTACGCACACCTTCAGGTTGGGAGCCTTCCCCTTAACCTGCTGGAAGTATTGCACGTTCATGGAAAAATGTCGTAACTAGCACATAACACAGACAATTCAACCTTTTGAGTACGCATATACAAGGTTTTGCATGAAAACAAAATCGTAAAATGTTGGCGGGGGACAAGGGAGAATGCTTTGTTGTGATTGGTGGATTCAAAAGTCACGTAATCAAAACAATGTACGGAATGAGGGTACCGAACGGGCGTGGGCCGACTTTTGTGGTAAGCAACTGCAGCTTAGCGATCGGGGGTGTCTGGCTATGGCGTCTACAGGTGGTGGTCTGTGGCACACAACTAACTAATCATGATCACCTATTGAAATTTTGTCGGATTCAACGACAGAGACAACGCTCTACAAAACTGCTATCTCTTTGTAAAGGTCGATGTACAATATTTCTTGCCAGTTACTGTAAAATTGCTGTAAGCTGTGATAGCCTAGTGGTAAGGACGTCCGCCTTCAAATCGGAGGTCGGGGGTTCGATCCCGGGCACGCACCTCTTACTTTTCGGAGTTATGTGAGTTTTTAGTAATTAAATATCACCTGCTTTAACGGTGAAGGAAAACATCGTAAGGAAACCTTCATGCCTGAGAGTTCTCCGTAATGTTCTCAAAGGTGTGTGAAGTCTGCCAATCCGCACTTGGTCAGCGTGGTAGACTATGGCCAAAACCCTTCTCATTCTGAGAGGAGACCCGCGGGGTGATTACGTATCTTGCGACAGGCGTAAATAGAGAGACAGCAATAGCCACAAAGCAAAATAAGAAGAAGAAGAAGTGAGACAGGTAATGAACTGTCGCATTGCTACTGCTGTCGCGTTGCTGTCGCTACTGCAACGTCTTACGTAATCACCCCGCCATACTCTGTAGTGAGCCAGTGTGACGTTGTAAATTTTGAACTACTAACTAGCGTTTCGCTTTTAATTAAAATCTATTTTGTTCAAAGTATGTTGGTGCCACCTAGCATCAAGGTGCAGAACTACGCGTGGGTCGATGTTCAGAGTTCATTCGAGCCACGATAGATGGCGTTTGCTTCGTTGTCAATTGTCGTAAAAATAAAACAAAATAATTAAATAAAACCATAATATCATTTGTTTATTGTTAAGTCATTAACAAAACGGTTCTTATAATATATCCTTAGGTTCCGCAAATATTCAAAAATGAATTGGCTTCATGATCAAACTAAATGAGAGCGGCCACACTCGGGTTGCGTCTGGCAACACCGATTGGTGAGATTTAGAATTTTTCTGGAGTCAACATGTGAAGACGAATTTTTTCGTTCCAGGAAAATCTCACTCCTTTTCGCCCATGGCTTCGCCTGGGAAAATACAATAGTTATAAATTTAGTCATCCTAACGTATTTCAATGTTTCATCAATTATGGTGAGTGAAAAATCAAGTAATGTGGATTCGACAAAATGGCGGTTTGGTTAGAGAAAATCCTAATTTCATGATTTCCCTTTTCAGTTCCAGTTATTTTACCTTCCCAAATAAATGAGGATAATGGGTTGTGGGTGGACTCCTGAAAACCATTGGTGGCCAGGAGTTCAATAGGTGAGTTGTGTTTGATCGGGAAAATTCCACGTGTCGAAATTTTCACACAGCACAAATTATAATCTTGTTTTTCTTTGTTGCAGGGTTTCCGTTTTAGTTTCCGTTTGCGTTTCCGTTTTTAGTTTTCGGTTTTCGTATTTATTTCTTTTGCACATTCACGTTGGCAACTTAATTCTATGGATAAGACTTGGTGAAAATCTTTGTAATGAAACATTTCGGTTGTGAAGAATCAAATAAATTGAGTTTTGGATCTTGGCCGATGCCGTCCAGCTACCTTGCAGTCTTCGCACCTACAAGTAAGCAAATGTTTGTATCCTGGAACAGTTTAGTGAACCTTCTTAGTGTATGTGTACAGTAAGAACCCTGTCTTTACTACTGAGCTTTTATTTTGAAACAATTTTATGAATTTTACTGTGTCATTGTCTATTCCATGCCAATGGCATCTTAAATTTAAAACATAGATTTTATGTACTATCTACCTAAGGCATTCTAATGTATCTAAATTAAGTCTTGGCATTAAGCTAGAATAACTAAGCATTATTAGCCATCATTATGTATTAAGCGACCCCGGTAAAAGTTACATTAAAAACAATTTGCCTAACATCTAGCAAATTTCATTTATAACACCTCATATACATTACAAGGGAGTCGACGGCTAGCTTCTATTCTTTACTAGGTAGATAGATCAGTCAAGTAAATTATTTTTTTTTCCTCTAATCTTTGTAAGGTGGTAGATTATTCCGTATCCGGGTATATTTCTATTCCGCCCAATTTACCACCCTTACAAATGGCGCCCGAACGTTTTTTTATATAGTTATTTCAGTATATTTTGAGAAATTTTGTGAATTTTATGAAATGTACTCCGCTGATTGTACAATTTTCTAAGTAGTGACACATTGCAAAGAGCACTAAGCTGTTTTTATGGTTAACTAACTAAATAATAACTAATAGTTAGAAATTTTGTTTGATAGTTTAAGTAATTTTCTGAGTATAGTCCAACATTGGTTTTTTTTTTTCTTATTTAATTAACACATTATAAATGGTGCTTATGCCGTTTAATTATGTTATCGACTTACCTTGGAGGTGTATAAGTGAATGTTTGCCTTCAGTTTAGTAATAAACATTGCTTAACTGAGTTGTTGTTGGGTATTGCTTTCAATAGTAAGTACATCTTATGTTTGAAAATTCCGGTAACCTAGTATAATTAAAGTTTTGAAACGCTATGTCCTGTTAACTAGTTACACACATACATTTATAAATACTAAGAGTTACAACTTGTGAAACTAAATATATAAACTATATTCAGAGATTACATTAAGTTCAAGTATGAAGTTATGAACAATTTTTTTTTGTCAGTGACTTGATACTTCATTATTTTGTTGAAATTTTGTTTAGAGCTGTGTTAAGGTTATGATAAAAGCTACTTCACACACAAAACATGTTAAGTTTAATTGAATGCTGGTAGTTTAAAGTGACATTTAAAAACAGATTTTGTTGTATTTTAGGTTATGTGTTAAAAGTGTAAAGTAACAGCCATCAAACCATTGCACAATCTCTTTGTTTTTTTTTTTGAAAGATAATATGCTAGTCAGAGTTCATTGCAACTTTGTTGCCTGTTTACTTTTGTAATTGTAAAGGTTGTAACACACTGTGTACTCATAAAGGTGATACTGCACCTTACAATCATTTATTCAATTTTGGGAAGTTTTATTTTGTTATATTTTGTTTACTATAGTAATAATATGTGCTTGTATTATTAACAATATTTTGGAATAGGAACATAATTGATAAAATAGGTTAGGATAGACTTAAGAATATTGTTTTTGTTGTGTATTTTGCTTGTGTATATTTAATAGTTTAAATAACTTCTTTTGTGTTTGTGTTTAACCAATTTGTATAAGGCTAAACATAGACAGTTACACAAGCTCGATATTTTGTTAAATGTGTTTTGACTTAACACAATGGAACAGACTTTTGCCCAGTTTCATTCACTTTTGAAGGACGAATTGTGTTATGAGGTATCCATTCGTTCCGAAACTCCAGCACCTACAGTGCTAGGTTTAAAGAAACAGTTAAAACAATTAATTCAGGAAATTCCTTCTGAATCAATTTTAGAGACGGATTTCACTTCTGAAAGTGAGTTAGGGGTTATTACTAAAAAACTTCAAGACTTAGAAGATTTATTAAAAAAGTGTTCTGACACTAAAGATAGACATGCCCTCTGTAGGTCTAAAGCTTTAGCTTCACATTTGTACTTTAGAATTTTGAGAATACAGTGTTCCGAACTCAGCTTAATAAGTAGGAAGAGTGAATTACATACAAAGTTGCAGAGTTTGATTTCCAGATTAGATGCTGACAATGAGTCGTCTCACGACGAATCACTGGATTCCGAGAGTACCGCCGTTGACTGCACTGGTGATAAAAATGTTGCCAAGTGGAAGTTAAATTTCAACGGACAGGGTGATCCACGCAGTTTCATCGAACGCGTTGAGGAATATAAAAGATCTTATGGCGTTTCAGATGGAAAATTATTTGTTTCTGCATTTCATCTTTTTACAGGCCGAGCATTGTTATGGTACAGAGGCAACAAATGTCAAGTTTCGTCTTGGTCAGAATTGAAAACTTTATTTTTAGAGGAATTTGATGCAGTAGATTATGACTACAGGTTGCTAGGTGAAATTCGAGCAAGAACACAAGGCTCTGAAGAACCTGTGTCTATCTATTTCGCTGTAATGTTTTGCATGTTTTCAAGGTTGTCAACACCACTTTCCGAAGAACAAAAGTTACAAATTTTATTACATAATATTCGCCCTTTTTACTCAGAACAATTAGCTCTTGTTGACATTAAGTCTGTCGCAATGTTGAAGGAAAAGTGTCGCAAACTAGAGGCTGCGAGGCAGCGTTCCGCCTTATTTTCTGAGCCTACTAACAGTAAGGCAACTTTAAGTTCAGAGTTTGCTTACAAACAAGTGACAAAACAGATAAACACACTTTCAGTCACACCTGCACCTAAGGTTGATACAAGTAAAGGCACTGATTTTTCGAAAACAAATAAACAACTATGTTACAAGTGCGGCAAGGGTAACCATTCCTTTAAATTTTGCAGGACAGTTCCGAAATGTATTAGATGTTTTTCGTGTGGACGTCAGAACTTTACAGTAAAGACATGTCCAAGTTGTAGTAAAAAGGCGATTAGTAAACCCGCTCCGGACAAAAATTCAAAAAACTAATTAGTAAGAACTGTGCAGAGACACAAGTAAAGAACTTGGTCATTAACAACAAAACATCCCTTTTACCTGACACAGTTCTGTATTCAGTGGATAAACGAGACTTTAGGCCACATTTAAAGGTTTTTGTTGACGGTTTTGAGATTACAGGTTTACTAGATTCCGGTGCTTGCGCGTCAATTTTGGGTAACCAGGCGCACAAGGTTTTTTTGAAATTCGGTTATAAATTGCATAGCAGTATTGATACCACATTTTCAGTGGCAAATGGAGACAAACTTGATTGCATGGGTTATATGTTTATTCCGATTACTTATAATTCCGTAACTCACATAATAAAATTTTTTGTAGTACCCTCTATAATAGCGGATGTTATTTTTGGCTGTGACTTTTGGAAAACATTTCAGTTAGCCCCTGGCATTTTTGATGATTTAGAATTAATTAAGGCACCTTCTCAATTTTACAATATTTGTGCGATTGATAATGAACAAATTCATACCATCACTTCTTTTGAAAACTTATCATCTCAACAGAAAGAATTAGCCCAGTCTGTAGTAAATAAATTTTTAGATATTTCTTCAGAGAAAATTGGATTGGGTAGAACAAAATTAATTGAACATGTTATTGACACCGGTGATGCCTTGCCAATAAAAATAAAACAATATCCACTTTCTCCCGAAAAGAAGGAAGCTTTAAGTAAAGAGTTAGATAGGATGCTGGAAATGGACGTAGTTACTCCGAGTGAAAGCCCTTGGAATAACCCAGCAATTTTAGTGAAAAAGGCAAATGGAGACTGGAGATTTTGCCTAGATTGCAGGAAATTAAATTCAGTGACAAAGGGGGATTCATACTCAATACCGTACATTCCACAAATTCTAGATAGCTTGAAAGAGGCAAGGTTTTTATCATCGATTGATTTAAGTTCAAGTTTCTGGCAAATTCCGTTAGCTAACGACTCTCAGGAAAAAACCAGTTTTACAGTTCCTGGTAGAGGGTTATTCAAATTTAAAGTCATGCCGTTTGGCCTATGCGGTGCACCAGCACGACAGCAGAGGTTAATGGACCAGTTATTTAATCAAAATTTTTGTAGTGATATTGAAAATGGAATAGTATTTTGTTATATAGATGATATTGTTATTTGTTCTGCTGATTTTGAAACCCATTTAATTTTATTAAACAGAGTTCTGGATAAACTAAAAATGGCTCAACTATCCATAAATTTTGATAATGTAATTTTTTTCGAAACTCTTTGAAATATTTAGGGTATATAGTGGATGAATTTGGTTTACGCACAGATCCTGGAAAAGTTGCCGCAGTTTTGAACTTTCCGACCCCAAAAACTGCACAGGAGGTAAAGATTTTCCTAGGCACTTGTTCTTGGTACAGGCGCTTTATTAGGAATTTTTCAACCATCGCTGCACCACTCAATAGACTAACGAGTAAAGGAAAGAACGCACCTAAATTTGAGTGGAGCGAACAGGCAGAGGTAGCATTTAATACATTGAAGAATGCGTTGGTAACCGCACCTGTTCTTGCGGTACCGAATTTTGAAAAACCATTCAAAATACATTGTGATGCTTCTGCATATGGTGTTGGCGGTATGCTAACGCAAGAAACCGATGGTTGCGATCATCCCATTGCGTATGTCAGTAGGAGCCTAAATAAAAACGAAAGGAATTACAGCGCGACGGAACGCGAGGCTCTAGCTGTGATTTTTGCAGTGGAGAAATTTCAGGCTTATTTTGGTTCCAAGCCAGTCACAATTATCACAGACCATGCATCCCTAAAGTGGTTCTTAAATTTAGAAAATCCCTCAGGACGACTCGCCAGATGGGGTTGTAGATTATCACAGTATAATTTTGTTATCGAACATAGGAAGGGTTGTGATAATGTAGTTCCGGATACCTTGTCGAGACTCATACACGTAGATGTAGTTGGTGATCGTAATGATAACTCTAGCCAACAAGTTTTGGTAGATGACTGGTATGACAAAACATTTAATGGCTGTAAAATCAATCCAGCAAATTTTCCGAATTTTTGTATTTTGAACGATAAACTATATCGTTACAGTAAATGTAAATACCAGCTTCTCAGTGAGTTCGACTGGAAAGAGGTAGTCCACAAGAACGACATCCTTAGAATTATGCAACAAAACCATGCAGACGCAACTGCAGGTCATTTTGGTGTGTTCAAAACTCATCGCAGATTATCCCTCAGATATTTTTGGCGTGGTATGTATAAGGACGTGGTTGAGTACGTTAAGAATTGTGATACTTGCTCTGCGTATAAACACACGACATCAGCCACTCCAGGTCTGCTAGGGAAGCCTAAAGTCTGCGAGAGACCTTTTCAGGTCATTTCGGCTGATTTAGTCGGACCTTTGCCTAGGTCTAAATCAGGATTTACATTTCTTTTTGTGGTGACGTGTTGTTTTTCGAAATATACAATGTTGTTTCCGTTACGGCGTGCCACAGGTGCCGCTGTTGTTAAAGCGCTAGAGAATTTTGTATTTTTGAACCATAGTGTTCCAGAGACTGTGATTGTGGACAATGGGTCCCAATTTACAGGATCTGAATTCCGTAATCTCATTAAGCGTTATAATATTCCGAAATTACACTACACACCACTGTACACTCCGCAAGTTAACCTTGTTGAGAGGTACAATAAGGTTGTTATGACTGCTGTAGCCGCTTTTGTGAAAGATAACCACAGGTCCTGGGACGAAAACCTGTACAAGGTCCAGTTCGCCATAAACAGTGCGGTTAATGAATCCACTGGATTCTCCCCGTTCTTCCTTGTCCACGCTAGAGAACCGGTTTTAAATGGTTCCTTCTATAAGGACACGGATAAGGAGTACGAGGCCGGAATTCCAAGGGAGGAATACGCAGGAAAGTTTGGAACTTTGGAGGACATATTTGGTCAGGTTAGGAGAAATTTGTTTCAGGCTCATGCAGAGTATGCAACGCATTACAACTTAAGGCGTAGGTCTGCAAGCTATTCTGTTGGGGATATAGTGTGGAAAAAGACCTATCCACAAAGCGACGCTACAAATTTTTCGCAGCTAAGCTGGCACCTAAGTATGAAAAGTGCAGGGTTGTCAAGGTTTTGTCACCTTTGGTTTATGAACTAGTTAGAGTAGCTGACAACCACCCAATAGGCACTTGGCATATTAAGGATATTAAGAAGTAGATATTTGCCATTACTTAGTTTGGTCTAAACTGTTTGAATATTTAAGTTATCAATATTCAATTAGGAATTTGAATGAGTGTAGTGATGTTCTGAGTTAACAGTTACATTACCATGGTTCAGTTGAGGAGGAATGTAGTGGATGTATGTAGGGATGAATATGTGATGATTGGAATGCTTGTGGTAGACCAACCGGTAGAGAAAGTAAAAATGCAAATATCGTACTTTGGGGATAACGAAAAGGGGGGGTTTTGTGTTTTGTTTTCGTTTTCCTTCTAGATAATGGATCATTTCTGTTATTTTTCCGATTCTGTTCCGAGATCTATTTTCTAGGAGAGTTATTTCGTTTTTTTTTTCTCATATTCCGATTTTGATTCGGTTTTATTTTTCCGAATGGGATAGAGAACGGTTGCCATATCAGATGGACCCGTTCACAACCAGTTTTTTCCGTATTTGTTGAGTAACAAATATTAAGATGGTAGTTTAAAAGAGTGAACCACCGTAGGCCTAGACGCATTCTATCAGTCAGCTGAAGAATGATGCCAAGATGTTTCCACTCAAGTGTCTTAGACACCATGAAGTTTTTTTTGTATATATTCTTTTTAGAAGTTAGGGTTGTGTAGTTAAGTATAATGTATAAAACCTTACACTGTTTTCAGCATATTTATTTTGTTAGACAATTTTCCTTGTTAGTAGTAGATGTGCGTTCACGCGTAACTTCTGTGTTTTTTTTGTTTGTTTGTTTCAGGCAAATTGTTAGTAGTTGTTGGATGACGCTGAGGGCAGCGTGGTTCAACCTGTTGAACCTTTTCGTAGGAGGGGAAGTATTGTGACGTTGTAAATTTTGAACTACTAACTAGCGTTTCGCTTTTAATTAAAATCTATTTTGTTCAAAGTATGTTGGTGCCACCTAGCATCAAGGTGCAGAACTACGCGTGGGTCGATGTTCAGAGTTCATTCGAGCCACGATAGATGGCGTTTGCTTCGTTGTCAATTGTCGTAAAAATAAAACAAAATAATTAAATAAAACCATAATATCATTTGTTTATTGTTAAGTCATTAACAAAACGGTTCTTATAATATATCCTTAGGTTCCGCAAATATTCAAAAATGAATTGGCTTCATGATCAAACTAAATGAGAGCGGCCACACTCGGGTTGCGTCTGGCAACACCGATTGGTGAGATTTAGAATTTTTCTGGAGTCAACATGTGAAGACGAATTTTTTCGTTCCAGGAAAATCTCACTCCTTTTCGCCCATGGCTTCGCCTGGGAAAATACAATAGTTATAAATTTAGTCATCCTAACGTATTTCAATGTTTCATCAATTATGGTGAGTGAAAAATCAAGTAATGTGGATTCGACAAAATGGCGGTTTGGTTAGAGAAAATCCTAATTTCATGATTTCCCTTTTCAGTTCCAGTTATTTTACCTTCCCAAATAAATGAGGATAATGGGTTGTGGGTGGACTCCTGAAAACCATTGGTGGCCAGGAGTTCAATAGGTGAGTTGTGTTTGATCGGGAAAATTCCACGTGTCGAAATTTTCACACAGCACAAATTATAATCTTGTTTTTCTTTGTTGCAGGGTTTCCGTTTTAGTTTCCGTTTGCGTTTCCGTTTTTAGTTTTCGGTTTTCGTATTTATTTCTTTTGCACATTCACGTTGGCAACTTAATTCTATGGATAAGACTTGGTGAAAATCTTTGTAATGAAACATTTCGGTTGTGAAGAATCAAATAAATTGAGTTTGGATCTTGGCCGATGCCGTCCAGCTACCTTGCAGTCTTCGCACCTACAAGTAAGCAAATGTTTGTATCCTGGAACAGTTTAGTGAACCTTCTTAGTGTATGTGTACAGTAAGAACCCTGTCTTTACTACTGAGCTTTTATTTTGAAACAATTTTATGAATTTTACTGTGTCATTGTCTATTCCATGCCAATGGCATCTTAAATTTAAAACATAGATTTTATGTACTATCTACCTAAGGCATTCTAATGTATCTAAATTAAGTCTTGGCATTAAGCTAGAATAACTAAGCATTATTAGCCATCATTATGTATTAAGCGACCCCGGTAAAAGTTACATTAAAAACAATTTTGCCTAACATCTAGCAAATTTCATTTATAACACCTCATATACATTACAAGGGAGTCGACGGCTAGCTTCTATTCTTTACTAGGTAGATAGATCAGTCAAGTAAATTATTTTTTTTTCCTCTAATCTTTGTAAGGTGGTAGATTATTCCGTATCCGGGTATATTTCTATTCCGCCCAATTTATCACCCTTACACCAGCGATGGGTTGATCATGATGATGACTGTAAAGTTGAATCGGACTCCCAACCTCCCGCATAGCCTTCTATGCGGGAGGTTGGGAGATGGAACCAGCTTCCAACGTTTCCATGGACCATGGTAGTCACTTACCCCGATTCGACCAGGTTCGTGGTACAGCCACCGTATCTCAGGCCGAGGTTCGCCGTCGACGTCGCAGCTCAGAGTTACAGTCGCATCCTCCTCCGCCTCAATGTTTTGAGGTCGAGTGCGGAATGAAGGGGGATCTAAAGAAATAATCATAATAATCCTAATATATAAATATATAAAAGGAAAAGGTGACTGACTTACTGACTGACTGACTGATCTATCAACGCATAGCTCAAACTACTGGACGGATCGGGCTGAAATTTGGCATGCAGATAGCTATTATGACGTAGGCATCCGCTAAGAAAGGATTTTTGAAAATTCAACTCCTAAGGGGGTGAAATAGGGGTTTGAAATTTTGTAGTCCGCGCGGACGAAGTCGCGAGCATAAGCTAGTTATCATAATAATCATAATCATCTATATATATATAAAGGAAAAGGTGACTGACTGACTGACTGACTGATCTATCAACGCATAGCTCAAACTACTGGACGGATCGGGCTGAAATTTGGCATGCAGATAGCTATTATGACGTAGGCATCCGCTAAGAAAGGATTTTTGAAAATTCAACTCCTAAGGGGGTGAAATAGGGGTTTGAAATTTTGTAGTCCGCGCGGACGAAGTCGCGAGCATAAGCTAGTTATCATAATAATCATAATCATCTATATATATATAAAAGGAAAAGGTGACTGACTGACTGACTGACTGATCTATCAACGCATAGCTCAAACTACTGGACGGATCGGGCTGAAATTTGGCATGCAGATAGCTATTATGACGTAGGCATCCGCTAAGAAAGGATTTTTGAAATTCAACTCCTAAGGGGGTGAAATAGGGGTTTGAAATTTTGTAGTCCGCGCGGACCAAGTCGCGAGCATAAGCTAGTTATCATAATAATCATAATCATTTTAGCGTTTAAACTATTTTGTGTGATTTCCATTATACATATCTAACACCCGGCTTTACTCACGTGTTTAGTCGATGTTAGCCCGACTAGATTCGAACCCATTCGGGGTCCTTTTTCAAAGGGAGTCAGTTTGCGCACGCGTCGCGATTAAGACTTCAGACGCGGTTCAGAAGCGTGCGCGAACTGACTCCCTTTGAAAAAGGACCCCGGATGAGTTAAAAATTAGAAATTGTACCGATATATCGGTATTTTTTTGACAATTTTTTTTTTTTTTTGAAAAGAATATTAGCCATGCTAAATGACTAATATTCCCCTTTCCTCTCCAACTAAGCATCAAGCTTGTGCTAGGAGTAGGTACGACAATAGTGCAACGGGTGGGGTTTGAACCGTCGACCTTTTGGTTTTTCAGTCCACTCCTTTTACCTGTTGAGCTATTGAGGCTCTTATCGTAATCTAATCTTATCGAGGCTAATATCGATATCGATTCTTTTTTAAATATCGATTTCGATATATTATATCGATATTTTTTGCACTTCCGACTTCCCTATTCTCTACAACAGCCCGCTAACAGACGGACGGACAGAGGAGACTTTTAGTAATAGGGTCCCGTTAGCACCCTTTGGGTACGGAATCCTAACAACGGTGGAAGGACTTACATGTAACGTTCAGAGTAAGCGACGCCTCGTTCTTTCCCGCGGTGTTGCTCACTTCACACTTGACCACGGCCTTGTTGTGTTTCCGGGACACGTTGAAAATGATCTGAAACAAAAAATAATTTTATTTCTCTATACTCTACCCACGGACGGACGGACGGACAGACAGACAGACATACAGACAGACAACAAAGTGATTCTATAAGGGTTCTGTTTTTCCTTTTGAGGTACGGAACCCTCAAAATGAATCAGATCATGAAAGGATCGCTTGCAGTGGTCTACAGGTTCTAAAACTTGGCACTTTGATTCGCTCGTTTAAGGTGGTTTAATAGATCCAGCCGCGAAAATTAAAATTTTAGTTAGTTTTTCGAATAGTAGACTAATCATACATCGAAAGCTTATGGTAATGTTGAGTTTTGCAGGCATAACATTTATGCATCTATAACAAAATGACAGTTATTTTTTGTGCCGTTTCGAACTTCGAAGTGCCTCACCATGCTCTCGGCATTAAATTAAAACCGAAACCTAAGTGGTCAAAGGCGCTCCGGACGCAGTACCCAGGGGAAACGCAGGTTCGAATCCTGCCGCTCGAATCCTACAATTTTTGATAGTAAATATTTAAAATTATTAAAAAAAATCCTCCCTTGGGCGGTGGTTCCATTAGATTACAACATGGGGTTATTCAAGGGGCGGACCAACAAATTCCTGAAAGGCCGGTAACGCATTGGTGGTTCCTCTAGTACTGCAAATGTTCATGGGCGGCGGTAATCACTCAACAGCAGATGACCCGCCTGCTCGTTTGCTCGCCATTTTTATTTTTTAAAAAACCCCCTTGAAGTGCACCTACCTACGTAAAATGGTAAAACACTATCGTAAAAACTATAAACTTACCATTTCATCAGTATAGTCCCCAACAACAGGATTGCCATTCAGGTACCATCTGTAGACCTGAGCGGGTGGGTTTGCATCAACCTGACATCGAATCCTGGCCTCGCTGCCTTCGGGTATCTTGTCGTTTACTGTTGGTGTTTTGATAGAAACGTTGATTTTCGGAGCGTATTTGACCTGTCAACAAAAAATTTCATACAATCATCATCATGTCACACATCATCAACACATTGCTGACCCACTACCGAGCACAGGTCTCCTCTCGGAATGCAAGGGGCTTAGCTTACCACGAGGCAAAGTGTGGATTGGCGAACTTCCCACACCTTTGAGAACATCTTAAAGATCTCTCAGGCATGCCTATGGGTTTCCTCACGATGTTTTCGTTCACCGTTAAAGCAAGTAATAGGTATTTAATTGCTTACAACGCACATAAATCCGTAAAATTTAGAGGCGTGCCCAGGATCGAATCGCCGGCCTACCAAATAGAAGACTGGCATCTTAATTTAAAAAAAAAATATACATGTAAAACGAAAAGGTGACTGACTGACTGACTGATCTATCAACACACAGCTCAAACAACTGGACTGATCGGACTGAAATTCGGCATGCAGATAGCTATTATGACGTAGGCATCCGCTAAAAATGATTTTTGAAACGTGTTTTGAAATTTATGAAGTCCACGCGGACAAAGTCGTGGAGATAAGATAGTAGTAGATAATACTAATCCTTACCTCGATATGTACAGTGGCCATCCTATAAGCTCTGTCAGCGGTATTCTGGGCTTGACACGTTATTGTCTGGTTGTGGTGCTCCTTGTTAGGCACTAACCGCAACACTGATCTGTAACGACGCATCTGGTAAATATCTATGCTATGACATGCCAGTCGCGGCATAATATTGGTTCGCGGTTCCATAGTATTATTGTATTAATATTATTAATTGTTACTTAGAAAACATATATACATATATCGCACCCCTAGATCATAACTGTTTCAACTCAAAAACATTTTGAGATGGCCTCATTTTGTGACCCCTGGCTTATTTATAGTAATTATAGTTGCAATCGGATCGAATAAATCACAAACTTAAAAGCTTTTAAAAAAGATTTGGAAGATCTCATATCTTCAGCATCCAAAGCAACCTAATTCAGACTGTAGACTGTAGAAAAACATAATTTATACAAATATGTACGTCTATTATAACAATAACACTCGTATTCACAATCATTACTATGAGGTCTCACAGTGCGCTCGAACGCACAGTGTAGGTTTGACCAATCAAATTACTGTGTCACGTCAACTTTCAGTATTATGATTGGTGGAATCCACACTGTGCATCCAGGGGCATTGTGAGACCTCATAGTCATGACTCATGGTTGTGAATACAAGTGTAACGCACCACCACCACCATGCACTATTTCTTAGTATTCCTTACCTCAATGAACCAAAAGCTTAATTTGCTATAATCCGCTGAAACAGGTCGAATCTGTATGTTGCAACATGCAGCATGCGACATGTTGCACCATACAGATTCATTGTATATCATGGATTTCCGCAAAGTAACGCCTGCTTATATACAACATTTTCTTACCTCGTTCTATACCTCTGTTCATCTGGTAAAAGTTCCACTCTGCTCTCAACCTTTTTCTTTATGACTACTTGGTTCCCGTCGACCCAGGTTATCTGTACAACAATAAAATAATATATAAATACTTATTTATATTTAGGACCCAACGGCTTCTAATAGAAAATGAACAGAAAAAGTTTCCGAAATTCCAATTCATGAGCAAAATCATGAGTAAAAACAAGTTGTATTTAATAAAATTAACTAACTTTTGTCTCCAGCAGTACCCTTCTGAATTTGAGGTAAATCTATCATGTACCTAGCACAGGTTTTTGCGGACCCATTTCGATCATAGCTGAAGCAGTAGGTAGTTTAACACTGGAATTCAAGATAGGGGCTTCTTTAGAGGACGATTCAAGCGACAAAACGACAGGGTGTAACCAGAACGCTACCAAAAACTTAGCGTTATTGTTATACTACGTAAACACAATCCAATACCAATAACCATTTGCCTCCCACCTCCTCCTTCTTTCAAACCCACAATGTATAGCACACAAAACTCGGGTCAATGCTCCGCCTACGACACGGCATTGACTCCGAGTGCCCTACTTACGCAACGTTCGTTGACCTACAGCGTCAGTCAGATATTTTATTTGCAATATATCGTAAACTTTTACAAAATATAGGATTTTTTATTATTCGCGTTTATTTTTTGTTTTATTTTCGCGTTTTTTTTCTGGTGATATACCAGTAACCATCAGTACTATCATACTTGTCTTCGTTTTTGCTAGCGTTCTGGTTACAGCCTGTATTATTCAATCTTTATGCAATGCACTGAATTGTCCTCTAAAGAAGCCCCTATCTTGACTGTGAGTTCTGATGTTAATCTGACTACATAACAGTGCTTTGAACTGTGAAATTTTCACGTCAATCGATTCATTGGTTTATGTGTGATGTGCAAAAGCATATAAACATAAACCATATCAATTTTATTACAGTAGAGATACTAATATATCACAAACCTACGCAGGACTGAATTTACGTACATACTGACGTATTAATATAAAAATAATATTTTATTAGCCTTTATAGTTCTAAACTCAGACCCGCCCACTCCGAGCGTCATCAATCAAGATTATAAGAGCATTATTAAATTCTTCAAAATCTAGGAAACACGAGCTATGGTAAAATGTAATGCCAGATACATACTTGCGAAACGTCGTCGGAATTTTTGCACAGCATAGCTTCTCGCTTGTTATTTAGTTCCGCTTTATTTTTTCATTAATTAATTTTATTTATTTTTACAATTTGAAACTGTTTCTTATTCATTTTTTGACGATTCAAAAGCTCTTTGTAAACGTTTTTTCTTATTTCGCTCAACGGTTGAGCCTTGCCGTTCAGCGAGGTAATAGCGCCAGTGTTTTGGGCACAATGCCCATAAATGACCATTTGGACGGCGTATATTTTTTGTAAATATAAATTTTTTAGTGATAAGTTTTTCTGTATGTAGATACTATATATAGTTTTTTTTTTGTTTTTTTTTTCTTGTGATGTAACCACAAATTCACGGTTTTCAGATTTTTTCCCCTAATGTCTGCTATAAGACCTATTACCTACCTGCCAAATTTCATGATTCTAGGTCAACGGAAAGTACCCTGTAGGTTTCTTGACAGACCGACAGACAGACAGACAACAAAGTGATCCTATAAGGGTTCCGTTTTTCCTTTTGAGGTACGGAACCCTAAAAACTAAAAACGCAAATCGAGAAGAAGATACGTGTGTCGGATCGTAACTGTTCGGGAGACGAGTTATAACTTACAAGTATGATTTTAACTTAAACGGTAAGCTGGCTTAACCTGTTTTCATTTCACTATAAAAGCTTTCGATCATCCTTTTAAATGATTAAAAAGACAATGAATCAGCATTAAAAGCTCGCAGACAATTTTAATTTTAAACGAACAAAGCTTTGTTTGAGGTGAAATGTGGAGAATATTCTAAATTAAATTTGGATGCTAATTAATCAAACTTCTATTAAATAAGATTTTTGTGCTGATCACGCTATTAATTTTATAATAAGCCATTTATTGACTGAAAAATAATATACCTACATATACAGATTCTATTTTTCTAGTAGCTAGTACTCACAATTTTTACACTTACATTATTTTACATAAGTACTTAGTAATAAAAATATGAAAATTAATTGCGAAAGAATTAACAGAAAGAAGAAAAGAAACGCACAGAATACGTTCAGACGTACCTATCAGTTCTCAATAAAAAAAAAATTAAATTTTTCAGAGATTAGAAAAAATAAAATAAATTGAGACCGGTTTTAGTAACTACCTACAGTGGGCAAAGAAAAATTGTACATAATATAGGAATTTTTTATGAAAACTTCGAACTTGTTGAGAGACATCTCCAATATGTTTTCCGGTAGCTTATTTAGAGTCTATTTAATTTATTTCAATTTAGGCCAAGTTAAAATCGACTCGATCGAGTTACCTCAGCCGCAGGTTTTCCTCCTTCGGAAACGCACTCAATATCCACGGGTTGGTTCTCTATTGCATCTATGAAGGCACCTTGAAGAATCCGAGGAGGGTCGGGTGCCACAAGCACTGTCAGCTGCGCATACCGCGACCTTATAGCCGGTTCTCCTGATTAAAAAAAAATATTAATTAGAATATCAATCCGTATATGACTAATTAATTTAGAAGTGGAATATATTTAATTATTTGATTTTAATGACACCTAATCCATACTAATATTATAATTAATGCGAAAGTGTATCTGTCTGTCTGCTAACTATTCATGGCCCATCGGTTTCCGAATTTCATGAAATTTGGGACAGAGATAGCTTGTATCCTGAGAACAGATATAAGCTACTTTTTGTCGCGAAAAGTTAAAGAGTTCATTGGGATTCTTAGAACCTAAATTCTCCTAGACAAAGTCACTGGCATAATCTGATTGGTACAGAGATAATTTCAATCCTGGAGACTGGCATAGGTTACTTTTATATCGAGAAAAAAAGATAATAATTTGATAGCAAGTTTGCTCTCAACTGCGATTCAAAAGTTCAACCGTTTCCCGTGACGCTAGCCATTCACAAACAACCTTACCGTGAAGTTTGCAGCGAACTTAAAGTGGCGTCAAGTAAACTTGACGGTGTATGGGTATCAGTAATTGATTGGACGCCCGCTTCAAGTCCGCTGAAAACTTGACAGTAAACTTGATCGTGTATGACTAGCGTAACGTAAATTTAACCGCCTGTCATGCAACTGGCCGTTACAGTATTAATATTTCGCTAAAAATATCTTAAGCTAAAGTTAAATAAGTGAATCTTAAAATAAGTGAATCTATTTAGAGCCTCAATAGCTCAACCGGTAAGGGGTGGACTGAAAACCGAAAGGTCGACGGTTCATACCCCGACCGTTGCACTATTGTCGTACCTACTCCTAGCACAAGCCTGACGCTTAGTTGGAGAGAAAGGGGGAATATTAGTTATTTAACATTGCTAATATTCTTTTTTTTTTAAACTTACCATTAAGACCGGAGCTAACTTGACACTGGTATCTGCCGTCGTCTTCTAAAGTCACATCTCTTATGTCTAGTGAGTAATCTCCTGCAACAAAAAACAATATTTTTTAGTTTACAACTTCGTCTTCCAACCAATCCAGTGTCTGTCTGTCTGCTAGCTTTTCACGCCCCATCCATTTAACCAATTTTAACGAAATTTGTTACAGAAATAGCTTGCATCCCGGGGCTACTTTTTATCCCGAAAAATCGAAACGTACGGTACCCTAAAAAGAGTTTTTTGTTGTAACTTCAAATACCACAGTGGGGTAAAAATAACAAAGGAAAGGAATCGAAGTAAACAGAAGCCATATTAATCAAATGAATCAGAATAGGATCCTGTAAGTGAGTACATAGAGATGGACTATTTTCATACATAGCATGTGAAAAATCATGTGAAAGGCCTTTTCATAATATGTGCCTAGCACTTGTTTACTTATTAGATTTAATAGCCTGTGAAAAATCATTAAGATGCTAGAGATCGTGCGAGCGTACGACGAAGCGAGCGACAGGGAACATTTGTAAGTATTAATAAGAGGAAAACAACTACCTAGTCAAATTAATATAGCAAACTGTAAATACTAAAATTAACTTTCCGTGAAAAACCACCTGTGTGTTTCACAGCACTAATACGGTATTTGACAACTAGTCAAATCAGTAACTTACGGATAAAAATCAAACGTCAAAACGCACACTAGGTACGCGATACTCTATGAAACACTGGAATGTGACGTCACACCATGATGACGTACTTTTAGTTTCATCGATAATTTAAAATAGTTATAACACTTAAAACTAACAAAAGGCGTGGATTTTACTATTTTGCAAGACCCTCTATTTAAAAATAACTGAGTAATAATTTATTTTGATGTAGTCAAATACCCAATTGATCATAATTTCTAGTTAAATTAATCTAGCAAACGACTGTAAGTATTATAAATCGAAAAAAATCACGTTCCGTCAAAAATCACCTGTGAAATCACCAAATGAAAATCATTTAAAAGTAGCAATAATGCCCATCTCTGGTACTTATATTATGCTATCGAAAGACCATGATCCCTTTGACGAGGCCCGCCCTTTTATTGGGGAATAAAGAAATCAATTACTTAATTAGAAATAGCTCTTAGGCCTTTCAATACTCTTAATGTATTTATTTTCTTTTATTTTGTGTTGGGAAAAAAGAATATTATGTTTTGCGTTTCCGACCCCAATATTTTCTAGAGTTGCGTAAATCTAAATACATAAAAGGAAAACCTGATTGACTGACTGACTGACTGATCTATCAACGCACAGCTCAAATTACTGGACGGATCGGGCTGAAATTTGGCATGTAGTATCTGTCTATTAGAACCGATATTTCAAACTATTTCATTGATATTTTTCAAACCCGCAATGTATCACCTACGACGCGGCATTGACTCCGAGTAGCCTACTTACGCAACATGCGTTGACCTCTAGCGTCAGTCAGATATTTTATTTGCAATATATCTTGAACTTTTACAAAACAGAATATTTTTTTCGCGTTTTTTAATGGTATTATATCAGTGATCATCAGTATCACCCGTCTTCGTTTTTGCTAGCGTTCTGGTTACACCCTATATAAAAAACTAGCTGATCCCCGCGGCTTCGCCCGCGTAGATTTAGGTTTTTAAAGATCCCGTATAGCCTATGTCACTCAGGAATAATGTAGCTTTCTACTGGTGAAAGAATTTTTAAAATCGGTTCAGTAGTTCTAAAGATTACCCCCTACAAACAAACTTAACGACATTACCTCTTTATATAATATTAACGACATTACCTCTTTATATAATACTAGCTGATCCCCGCGGCTTCGCCCGCGTAGATTTAGGTTTTTAAAGATCCCGTATAGCCTATGTCACTCAGGAATAATGTAGCTTTCTACTGGTGAAAGAATTTTTAAAATCGGTTCAGTAGTTCTAAAGATTACCCCCTACAAACAAACTTAACGACATTACCTCTTTATATAATAAAATAATACAACGGGCCGTGCAGCAGAAATCGTAATATTTTAATTTCGCCATAACTTCAAAACCAAACGTCCAATTTTAATCATTCAAAGACCAAATATTATCTCCATAAACTGTTCTTAGTGATGAAATCATTTATTTTGATAAGGATTAATAGCATGAGTAAAATAAACGCGTTTAAATGTAGTCCAAAAAAAATTCAAGATTTTTAAATAAAAAAATGGTTGCTGTGCCTCACTCGACATAGATGGGTATAGTGTGTCGCGGACTTTTTTGTAGATATTTATAAGATCTACAATTAATTAGAACATTTTATGGTTCTATCTTTTATAGTTTAGGCAGCGTACGCAAAATAAGTAACTTTTCTGGTTGATTTTTTACACCTTGTGTCCGAAAAACCCAAATATCTTACGGAACCCTATTTTTTTCCAAAATAAAATATAGCCTATGTTACTCGTGGATAATGTAGCTTTCGAATGGTGAAAGAATTTTTAAAATCGGTCCAGTAGTTTTTGAGCCTATTCAGTACAAACAAACAAACAAACAAACAAACAAACAAAGTTTTCCTCTTTATAATATTAGTGTAGACAACGGGCCGTGCAGCAGAAATCGTAATATTTTAATTTCGCCATAACTTCAAAACCAAACGTCCAATTTTAATCATTCAAAGACCAAATATTATCTCCATAAACTGTTCTTAGTGATGAAATCATTTATTTTGATAAGGATTAATAGCATGAGTAAAATAAACGCGTTTAAATGTAGTCCAAAAAAAATTCAAGATTTTTAAATAAAAAAATGGTTGCTGTGCCTCACTCGACATAGATGGGTATAGTGTGTCGCGGACTTTTTTGTAGATATTTATAAGATCTACAATTAATTAGAACATTTTATGGTTCTATCTTTTATAGTTTAGGCAGCGTACGCAAAATAAGTAACTTTTCTGGTTGATTTTTTACACCTTGTGTCCGAAAAACCCAAATATCTTACGGAACCCTATTTTTTTCCAAAATAAAATATAGCCTATGTTACTCGTGGATAATGTAGCTTTCGAATGGTGAAAGAATTTTTAAAATCGGTCCAGTAGTTTTTGAGCCTATTCAGTACAAACAAACAAACAAACAAACAAACAAACAAACAAAGTTTTCCTCTTTATAATATTATAATAATAATAATAATATAGTGTAGACAAAAATAACCACCTAGTTTTTGTCAGTTTTCGACTGCGCGATCTGGTACCCACTACATCTCTACAGGTGTGATTACTGATTAAGTTCAATACCGGTCCATCGATCAATAGAAAAAGGCAATCTATTATTCGTGTCGATCAAATAAAGTGGTTCAAAGACCGGCGTCTTGTATTCAGGCTGTCAAGTTACTAATTTTTACATATCACTGCCATTTGACCCCCGCTACCTATTAAGAGCTTAACCGGTAATATTATTACCGTAAAAGGTGTTCGCACATTTACTCAGCACCGTATACACCATATCATCATCACGATCAACCCAGGGCCGGCTCACTATTGGGCACGGGTCTCCTCTCAATATGAGAAGACCATAGTCCATCACGCTGACCATGTGCCGATTGGCAGACTTCACACACCTTTGAAAATATTTTAGGTAGAATGACAGACATGCATGAGAACCGTGATAGCCGTGATAGAAGTGATAGAGGTAAGAATGTCCGCCTCCTATTTAGGAGGTCGGGGGTTCGATCCCGGATCACCTCTAACTTTTCGGAGTTATGTGCGTTTTTAAGAAATTAAATGCCACCTCTAACTTTTCTATGTTATTATTAAGAAATTAAATATCGCTCGTTTTAGGGGTGAAGGAAAACATAATTTTAAGTACTGACTATTTGGAAATCAATTATTTTTACCCTTCTTATTCTGAAGGAGACCCGTGCTCAGTAGGGAACCGACGATGTGGTATAATGATGATTACGATGATCTCATTTATCATGATTTATGATTTATCTAAGATGCTGTATATGCGATCACCTTAATACTTTAACTTTAAATAGACATCGATATAGTGGTATTTGCATAACCAGTTATGATCGTTTTCGATCTAAATGGGATGTGCATTAATTTGTAACGTATTTTTCATAACTAGATGATGCCCGCGACTTCGTGTGTTCCGTGAAACTCTTTTTCGTCATAAAAAGTAGTCTATATCCTTCTCCAGAATAATATAAGCTACCTCTGTACCAAATAGATGATATCCGCTATGTGAATTAAGGTTTTTTTAAAATCGCATGTAAACTCTTTGATTTTCTGAGACCAAAAGTAGCCTATATACTTCCCCGGGATGCAAGCTATCTCTAACGTTACGCCAAAATTGTTAAACGAATGGGCCGTGAAAGACTAGCAGACAAATAGACAGACATAATTTTGCATTTAGCATACCGTGAAGGTATGAATACTAGCTTGTGCAACCCCCTTTACTTTTATTGGTAGTCAAAGTTTAACTCTGACCTTACCGTAATTTTAACCGTCTGTCATGCAACTGGGCCTTAGTGGATAGAGGAAACAAACTCAAAAATGTTAAATTTTATCATCTACAAAAACATATTTTAAACTTTAGATAATATAGTGACTGAAAATTATAAAAATGACTTCGTTAAAGGGTCTCGAATCTCTTATAAAACACTTAATTTTAAAGCACTGAAACTACTTTCGCTTTCACAAACTTTAATCTGTCAGTAGCTTTAATTTTATTAATTACTCAAAAGTAGCTAAATGTTTATAGCACGAAAACTATAAAAAATCCTGTTGCATTTTTTGAACTTAATTTTTTTTATAGCGAAATGTAGAATTTAAAAAAAACTGTTGAATCTGAGTATTTCTCAAGTTTATCTAATTTTCTCAATACTTATTATGATACTTGAACAAATAGCCTAGCTAGCCTAGCCAATTTATGCACCTATTTATAAAATATATAGCCTATGTATATTGTATACATATATTAAATTTAATCATTTAATCGTGCATAAAAAAGCACGATTTTCAAAAATAATCCTGTCAAAATTATATATAATAATTGTTGCGGACGGGAGCTTCGAGCCACGCGCAGCGCTGGCGATGACTGACGCTGATTGGTCGACTGCCAACACCCCCGCTCCCCGCTACGCCTTCACCACCCGCAATCGCCTTGTCTCCCGCTCGGTATGACCGTATGAGCTTGCCGAGTGGGAGAATTAGATATAAGATCGATTTTGTTGTATAGAATCACTTCGCCTCTAACTTTTGAACTAAGAAGACCTGTAAGAACCTATAAGTACTGAACCTAAAGAACATTGTGAACCTGAAAATAGTGAATAATTATTGTGATCAAGAAATACAGTCCACTGAACCCTCCGAGGAATTTGATTTTGAATCCCTCCCCAACATCTTTGGTCCATCGTGCCGGATCAAGAACCAGAAGAACCGAAGCCTCAAGATCCGAAGCCTGAAGATCCGAAGTCTCAAGAACCGAAGTCTGAAGGCTCAAGAACGGAAGGCTCAAGACCCGAAGATCAAGATGGTTCGAACTAGGAGTCAGACCTCACAACATGAAGATGAACACGACGAGCACGTTGCGCCGCAAGAACCGATCCCTCGCGCGACGGACGCAGCTCGCCCTGTTCAGATCCGCTTCATGGAGTCGTCTCCATCAACAAGTGCCGGTCTACGGCAAGAACCCATTGTTGAGACACGAAGCACCTTGTTAGAACAGACCCATCGTGTTCGGCTTCCTTCACCGACGCGATCAACCCGATCTCAGCGCTCCACAACAAGCACAGCTGCCCGTATCAAGCAGGCAGAGTACGAAGCGGCAGAACGACTAGCTGCTATTAAAATGCGCCAAATGCAAGTTGAAGCTGAACTGGTGCAGAAAAAGTTAGAGGCTGACTTAGCTGCTATACAGGACGATGACCAAGGGAGCACACGAGGGCCTGAAGAAACAATCAGCATGAACTTGCGCACAGAACATTGGTTGCGTCACGCCGATCTTACACGAGGGGAGCCATCCACCGACCGGCTACCTGCGCGAGAGACCCGAACCCCTCCCGCCACTGCACCCCCTGTAAGACCCGGCACGAACATCACCGAACCCCGATCTGAACGTTGTTACGAAGATCACCGAACCCGCTCGCCAACGCCAAATCGCTCACGAAAACGAAGCATAGAAGCCCTGGTGGAATGCTTCAACCGAATGAGCCAATACGGACCACCACCACGATCATCTACGGAGCTACCTACATTCAGCGGGTCTGAGAACGAATGGCTGCCATTCAAAGCATCGATGCGAGATTCGACTCGGCTTCACAAGTTCTCACCGATCGAGAACATGCAACGCCTGCGCAACGCTTTGAAAGGAGAAGCCCGAGATGCCGTTGCTTCGCTTCTGTACACGGCTTGTGACCCGACTGAAGTTATGGAAGCTCTAGAACAGAGCTTTGGCCGACCAGAAGCCTTGATCGATAAGGCGTTAGACGAGATCAAGCTACTACCACCCTTGGGACCGACTACAACCGAACTGAACGTCTTCGCTGTCAAAGTGAGAAACATCGTGGCTACGATCACCAATGTTGAAGGCCTCGACGGATGTCTCCAGAACAGAATGCTCACCAGAGACATCGTAGACAAACTACCACCCGACCTAAGAAGAAGCTTCGCCAGATATGCTTCTGAGAACCGTCGCCCAAGAGAACCGCACATAGTGACTTTGTCTCGCTTTCTGAACAACGAGGCAGCTATAGGTTTAGAGTTCACCTACTCTAAACCGTCAGCTTCAGCGATGTTGAAGCACAAAGAACCACATCCGAGATCCGCAAGAACTGCATCCACAACATGGAAGAACCACGACGCCAACGTGTTCAGTGCCAATGAGGAGGAGCAGTGTCAGTGCTGTGGTGGCGACCATGAACCACCACAGTGCAAGAAGATGCAAGACATGACCGTCACAGCACGTTGGGATTGGGCCAAAGCAAACAAAGTTTGTTTCAAGTGCCTAACAAAGAACCACCTACGAACCGAGTGCAAGGCGAAGCAATGCGGTGTCGACGGCTGCATTCACTCGCATCACCCGCTATTGCACGAACGCAGCCCTTCAAGCGAGGCATCACATACGAACCACGATGCCTCACAGGAACAAGTGGAGGAAATAGTAGCCTCGACATCTACCAACACGAAGACTGGACGCAATGTTATGCTCAAGGTGTGCCCGGTCGTCCTCAAGAACTCCGACGGCGTCGAAATACACACCTACGCCTTATTAGATGAGGGCTCTACAATCACCCTCATCGAAGAAGATCTAGCGGACCAACTGAACCTTAAAGGGCCCGCTAATGCTGTTAACATCCGTGGTATCAACTCCACCGAAAATGAACAAAGCAGCAGAACCGTCCAGTTCCAGTTACGAGGCAAGAACACAAGAGCGTCGCACGTCATACGAGCCAGAACTTTGCGACGTTTCCACTTGCTGCACCAGACCATACCGCTAGAACTACTGCGGTGCCAACATCTTCAAGCACTGGATCCAAGCGAAGTGTGCTACGAGCGAACCCGACCACGCTTGCTTATTGGCTCCGACAACTGGCAGCTAATCGTGTCGAAGCAGCTGCTGACTGGAGATCGCCACGAACCTGCAGCTTCACGTACCGAGCTTGGCTGGGTCATACATGGAACTGCACCTCGAACCATGACCAGCAACGAAGAAGAGCTCGTTTTTCATCTAAGATACGAGAAATCGCCAGAACCAGTCAGATGCCAGCATCTCGACGCCTTAGTTGATCCATCAAAATCAACTTACGATCCGATCCAGAAAGAAGACGAGCGAACAACGACGAACCCCGTGGAAGAAACAGCAGAACTCCAACTCCCCCGGTATTGCAATACGAGGGGAGTACGATCCCATGAACATACTTCACACGAAGTCAGAACTCCAGCCTACGCTGCAATTATACCTCCGCGAACGAAAACCACGACGAGGAAAAAGGCAGCTCTCAATTTTCTACTTTGGTGTGCTCGACGATCCACACGATCAACTGCAAGCTGGTCACATAGCAAGCCCTGCGATCCGGTCAAGCGCACTGGTTACGATGGCGAAGAACTGGTTGAGAGCTGCATACCTGCATCGACTCAACGTGAACCTGCAGTGCATTCTGAACATCATAAGAATGTACACAACGTCGTTGTGAGAACCCAAAGCTGCTGGTTTCATCGATCCAAGAGGAAGCTCGCCGTCCTGACGAAGAAAAGGAAGCAATGCAAGAGCTATGCTGAGGGGAGAAATGTTGCGGACGGGAGCTTCGAGCCACGCGCAGCGCTGGCGATGACTGACGCTGATTGGTCGACTGCCAACACCCCCGCTCCCCGCTACGCCTTCACCACCCGCAATCGCCTTGTCTCCCGCTCGGTATGACCGTATGAGCTTGCCGAGTGGGAGAATTAGATATAAGATCGATTTTGTTGTATAGAATCACTTCGCCTCTAACTTTTGAACTAAGAAGACCTGTAAGAACCTATAAGTACTGAACCTAAAGAACATTGTGAACCTGAAAATAGTGAATAATTATTGTGATCAAGAAATACAGTCCACTGAACCCTCCGAGGAATTTGATTTTGAATCCCTCCCCAACAATAATCATAATAATTAGATATAAGAATTCACTGATTTTTAATGTTCTGTAAACGACAATATAGCGCGATTTGAATTACTGCAACGCCATCTATGTCATAAGTTAAAAGTGTTTCACGAAAGATGTGATATGTATTGCTGATGCTCGCAACTTATTTTGCATGGTTAAGGTTCCGTACCTCAAAAGGAAAAACGAAACCCTTATAGGATCACTTTGTTGCCTGTCTGTCTGTCTGTCTGTCAAGAAACCTACATGGTACTTACTTCCCGTTGACCTAGAATCATAAAATTTGGCAGAAAGGTAGTTCTTATAGCAGACATTAGGGGAAAAATCTGAAAACCGTGAATTTGTGGTTAGATCACTAGTAAAAAATTAAAATGTGTTCCATAATGTTATCAAAGTTGTGTGAAGACTGCCAGTCCGCACTTGGCCAGCGTTGTGGACTATGGCTTAAACCCTTCTGATTCTGAGAGGAGACACGTTTGAGGCCGGCGATGGGTTTCTAATATATTGCGTTGATAGATCAGTCAGTCAGTCAGTCACCATTTCCTTTTATATTATATTATTTAGATTTGCGGTTGTATTTGTTGCGATGTTACGTGCCGTTAAAACAATTTAAATCTAGGTTAGAATACGAAAAACACCTGTAGACATTAAAATATACCTAAAGATCAGCCATCGCGTTCCTAATGCGAGCTTTTTAAAATGTTAAGTGCTCCTTTTAAAAACAGACAAATGCCGCATTCAGAGCAGCTTTTGTTTTCCTTTGTTTCATAAAATATGATGATAATATCGCGTTATGAAAGAAAGAAATCTTGAAAGTTTTCTAGACAGCTTTCGAAGACTGTCTTTTGCTCGCAGCATTGCCTTCGTGAAATTTGGTTTGAAAATACAGCGTTGCCAGACGTCCTGTCCTGATTTTGTCCCGATTTTTCAAGTCAAAATCAAATGTCCCGCTTTTCGGGGATAACTCATGCAGCGTGCTGAGGAAAAGTGAGTGGGTGGCACAGACAAGCCCGGCAAGAACAAAATCTGTAAGATGTCTTATTGTCTTTAAGATATCTTTAGGAGTACTATTTTCTTGTTGGGAAGTGTGGACTGGCCGCCCGCCCCCGGAGCGTACCTACATAATGAAGATAAGCGCGCGATTTTTGTTATATATTGGGGCCGATTCTCTTGTACACAACCTCTAAACTAAACTAAATTAACAGGTCTAAATCTTGTGCTATTCTTTTCCGCAAGCACCATTATGAAAGGGATGTCAATAGATTTAGACGTGCCAGTTTAGTTTAGTTTAGAGATTGTGTATAATGGAATTAGCCACAATGTCAAGTAAACGTCATTTGAATTCTAATAAAAAGATAAATATTTAAAAACTTCTGATTATATGCGTTTTTTTAACATGTCCCGCTTTCGACGAAAGAATCCCGCTTTTTTCACTCAAAAAGTTCCAAAATCCCAACTTGGCAATTAAAAAAACTGGCAACGCTGTTCCATACCTCAAAAAGGAAAAACGGAACCCTTATAGGATCACTTTGTCGTCTGTCTGTCTTAGTCCACGCGGACGAGGTCGCGAGCATAAGCTAGTATAAAATACGTACAAAAACCTAGACCTAGACTTATCCACAGTCGCTGTTTTAGTAAAAAAATTGTTTTATGCAAGTCATAGGTTAGTATTTCCTCTTTCAGTTAGTACAAGACTTTTACGAGTATGTATTTACATTACGTAGATAGTTCATATGAAACGGAATATATAATTAGAAGTCACACGCGGAGGTCATTGCCCCCACATTTTGGCTCAGGAAGCTTTAGCGATTGTTTGAAGCATTTGGTATTCGAAACGTGCGCTCAAGGTTAGCTATAATATTTCTTTTGGCAGATAAACAATTGACCAATTTTAAATTGATTCAGGGAACTAATTGAAGACAGGACACATTTAAATTCAAATTATCATATTAGTAATTGACCCGCCTCGGCTTCTCCTAGGGTCAAGGGTGTATTATTCGACGTGCTTCGGTCTTAGCGTTAACTAAAACTGTACTGTATACCCAGAGGATTAAGCTGTACCCTGTATACTATTAAACGGAAAACAGAACCCTACAAGGGTTTTGAGGTACGAGACCCTAAAAAAAATTAAGGGAAAAGGTCACGCAGAAGACGCTGGGTCGCGGGGACGGACTTTCCGTTGCCTTTTTTTTCGCTGGGAAATGCTTTTACGCATCCTCAATCTTCTCATCCTCGAAGCAACGCAGTTGACCACGTTTCTTCCGGGGAGGTATGTGGGACTCACTGTAACACACCAGAATATCCACTAAAACCCAGCGGACCCGTCAACATCATGATGAGGCGGCACAGGAACGCAGTTTGCACACTACTAGGAATGTCGGAAGTGCAAAAAAATATCGATATCGATATTAAAATTTTCTCAAAAAAATATCGATATATCGGTACAATTTCTAATTTTTAAGTAGAAGTCTTAGATCATAGATAATAATAATTTTAAAGTGATGATGTCGATAGTTTTTTTTTACGGCTCTGGGATCTAGCCTTTTTGAGCCTAATCCGATCGACCATCGATATTTTGAATGAAAATAGATAGTAAAAGTAAAAAGTAGGTAAAAACCTAAGTCATTTTGTTTGTCGGTCCGAAAAAAATATAGACTTTTATACCTTTTCGATAGTTGAAATTTTATATCGAAAAATTAAATATCGCTGAAAAATATCGATATATCGAACAAATAATATCGATACAGCGATGTGTCGATATTTTTTCGACAAGCCCTACTATGAGACAATAATATGACAAGACACACACACTACTATGCCGGGACTTTCCGTTGCCTGCGCCCGCGTCGCGTGGAGCAAAATTTCAGAAAATTGAATAATTACTTATTACAATAATTAATACCGGTTAAATTTGGTTGACAACTGGTTGTTTCAACTGGTAAGAAAATATAATCAGTATACTGGAAATAATAATTATTATCAGTATAGGTACGTGATTATATTATTTTCTCTTGCTGAAACAACCATTTGTCAACCAAATACCGGCATTAATTTTGCAATCATAATAAGGTAGGTACCTAATTGCATCGACGACCCATTGAAAATCTGCAGGATCCATTATTTAAATTTGCATTTTTTTGCACTACCCATTATTATAAATGCGAAAGTGTGTTTGTTGGTTTGTTGGTTTGTCCTTCAATCACGTCGCAAGTGAGCAATGGATCTACGTGATTTTTTATGGGTATAGTTAAAGACCTCAAGAGGGACATAGGCTATTTTTTATCTCGGAAAATCAAAGAGTTCCTACGGGATTTTTAAAAATCTAAATTCACGCGGACAAATTCACGTGCATCAGCTAGTTTATTATAAGCGTCTAACTATGGGCCTCATAAGAAAGCTCAGATTCACTCAGCGGGCGATGTAAAGAGCTATGCTTGGAGTTACTCTTCGTGATCAAATCAGAAATATGGAGGTCCATAGGAGAACCAAAGTAACCGACATCGCCACAGCGGGTGGCGAACCTGAAGTGGCAATGGGCAGTGCACATTATTTGAAAAACTGATAAACTTTGGGGTCCCAACTCCCAAGGTGCTGGAATGGCGACCTCGCACCGGAAAACGCCTGCGTTCATAACCGGTAACCCCATGGTAAAAAAAACGGCCAAGTGCGAGTCAGGCTCGCGCAATTAGGGTTCCGTACTACAGCCGTATTTTTTCGACATTTTGCACGATAATTTAAAAACTATGATGCATAAAAATAAATAAAAATCTGTTTTAGAATGCACAGGTGAAGACCTTTCATATGATACCCCACTTGATATAGTTATCTTACTTAGAAAATTGAAAATACTTATTAGTTCATGACCACGATTTCATTTTTTTGTGTGATCGAACCCTAAATTCACGGTTTTCAGATTTTTCCCCTAATGTCTGCTAGAAGACCTACCTACCTACCAAATTTCACGATTCTAGGTCAACGGGAAGTACCCTGTAGGTTTCTTGACAGACCGACAGACAGACAGACAGACAAGAAAGTGATCCTATAAGGGTTCCGTTAAAAATTATCACGAACAGCGCAGGCCGAAGTCGACTGACGTAATGTACGGTGTTAAATCTGGTTGAGCCCTTATTTCGCTAGAAGCATACAAAATATCTAGGTAAATTGCGTTGTACATTTTATTTTCACTCAGTAATACGGTTACGACACTGTTTTTGTCTATCAGCGGTTTGTAAACACGACGTGCTCTGTGGAAACTGTTCCGGGAATATTTCTGAGGGAATTAACCGCCTCTTACACAACTGATACTGGTGAATTTTGAGCAATAGTAACAGATTCTATAAAACCGGCCAAGTGTGAGTCAGGCTCGCCCACCGAGGGTTCCGTACTACAGTCATATTTCTTCGATATTTATTATGCATAAAAATATATAAAAATCTGTTTTAGAATATGCAGGTAAAGCCCTTTCATATGATACCCGGCCGAAGCCACAAGTCCAGACTAGAAATTTCGAAATTATTAAATTCCAAACCCCTGCCAGGAATCGAACCCAGCGCTTAACACTACGCCAGGGAGGTCGTCAACGTCTACCTCATAAAAAAACTATCTGCATGCCTCAGCCCGATCCGTCCAGTAGTTTGAACTGTGCGTTGATAGATCAGTCAGTCACTCATTCAGTCACCTTTTCCTCTTATATTATACTAGCAGTTGTCCGCGTAAAATTTCTGTTTTCTCATGAGATCTGAAATTTTCCCGCTGCAAAAGGCCTCTCTTACTTACCTACTCACTCAGTCTCACCTTAAGGCACGGAACCCAGAATACCTAATTTTCATAAATCACTTATTTCAAAAACATAGGATTTTCTTTCTTAACTTTTCCCCCTATTTTACCACCCTTAAAAGGGGGAATTTCCCAAACTGACTTTTATTACAGATTTTTATTATTTAAACCTATTAACCTAATTATGTCGATTTTCACGTCTCTAACTTCAAAAACATAGGACTTTCATATATCCTTCCACCCCCCATTTCTCCCCCTTAAGGGGGTATGTTCTCGAAACCGTTTCTTAACTGATACCTACGTCCTAGAAAGAACCTACTTTCCAAATTTCAAGTTTGTAGGCTTTATAGTTCCTGAGATTTCGTGATTTCAGTCAGTGAGTGAGTGGTATTTCGCTTTTATTAGATTTAGATAAACTCACCTTCCTCGTCGCTCCCGATCATGGAGTACCGCTCGTAGCCGCTGAGGTTCCGATGGGTGCCCAGACCGAAGTCGTCCTTGGTCCATTGAAGACTGCCTATCTTGTTCTCCACACGACAGGGCAGGGTCACCCGAGAGCCGACTATCGCACTCTGTGGGATAAATGCATTGATGATTCTCTAGAGTCTAGATTGATGATTGATTGATGCTGTGAGAGCCTAGTGGTTAGGAGTTAGGACATCCGCCTTCTAATCGGAGGTCGAGGGTTCGATCCCGGGCACGCACCTCTAACTTTTCGGAGTTATGTGTGTTTTTTAATTACGTAAATACCTATCACTGGCTTTAATGGTGAAGGAAAACATCGCGAGGAAAACTGCATGCCTGAGAGTTCTCCATAATGTTCTCAAAGGTGTGTGAAGTCTACCAATCAAGTCAAGAACCAAAAGAAAGAAAATGTGCCTATGTCCTTCTCCAGGATACAAGCTATTTTTGTACGTTTAAAACGGCTAAACAGATGTGCCGTGAAAAGCTAGCAGACAGACAGATAGACATAAGTAATGGATAATATTATGGACAGTTACAAAAATATTGACCGTATAGGTACGCTACCTGACTGTAGACAAAAAACATTCTCGAAATTTGGATGGTTGTTTTACTATGGTTTTTAATTTATTTTGTACCACTAGAAACCCGGTATTTTTGTACTTTCGTTGTGTACTTACAAACAAAAACACTGGTCAGAACTACTAGAACTTTCCCAATCAGAAAGTGCAAGTTAGTTCTGTATTCATGCAATGTTGCGAATTTCGGCAATAAGCCTAACCTACTACACTACCTACCTAGTCTATAATCTATAATATTGTATAATTTGACTGAGTAATTTAAAATTGTAAAATTATATAAAATTTTAAAAACATTTATTTATTTATATATATATATTTACCTAACTTCTAACATAAATGGTGCAAATGCCCAAAATATTATAAACGAATACACTTCATTTAGTTTCATTCCATTTCCGTCAGTAAAATGTGCTTTGAAAAAAATTATAAATCATTTTTAGGGTTCCGTACCTCAAAAGGAAAAACGGAACCCTTATAGGACCACTTTGTCTGTCTGTCTGTCTGTCAAGAAACCTACAGGGTACTTCCCGTTGACCTAGAATCATGAAATTTGGCAGGTAGGTAGGTCTTATAGCAGACATTAGGGCAAAAATCTGAAAACCGTGAATTTGTGGTTATATCACGCAAAAAAAATTGTGGTAATGAACTAAAAATTAGTATTTTCGTATTTTCAATTTTTGAAGTAAGATAACTATATCAAGTGGGGTATCATATTATGAAAGGGCTTCACCTGTGGATTCTAAAAAAGATGTTTATTTATTTTTATGAATCATAGTTTTAGATTTATCGTGCAAAATGTCGAAAAAATGAGACTGTACTGCGGAACCCTCGTTGCGCGAGCCTGACTCGCACTTGGCCGGTTTTTATTAAATAGGTAGTTGGTATATAATTTTTAACTTGGATTGAAAATACCTTATAACCTTAAAAACGCAGGTGCATGACCTTATTCCAAAACCATGCATGTAATTTGTCCACTTTCCATACCAGTTTCTTGTTTACCACTTTATTAAGACACAGGAAATAATATAAAAATGTGTTAACATGCTCTCTAGTTATCACATTGGTTTCTTAAACAATCTACAGTACAACTACTAGAAAATAATGTACATCGACTTTTAGACGGATTTGTAGAGCATTGTCTCTGTCGTTGAGACCGACAAAACGTCATATAGGTATGAGTGACAGAGACAACGCTCTACAAAGCCATGTCACTCTAAAGGCCGATGTACATTACTTTCTGCCACGTACTGTATTTTTTTATCTTTTTATTCCTTAGTGAACTTGATTGAAGAAAAATATTGTAAAAATTTAACTGAGATATTTAAAATAAAAGCCCCTTTAGCTCACACACGGAACCGTTTTTTTACCCGACTACGGCAAAGCCAAAAGGAAGGGTTATGATTTTGGCAGTCTATGTATGTAGGTATGTAAGTTTATATCTACATGTATACCACTGTAATGGCTAAACTATTGAGCTGATTTTGCTGTCACCTAGCCTTTTTCTTTCATAAAATACAAAACTAACAAGCAATATCAGGTACAGTTCTTACAATTCACGAAGGCGAGTGAACTTTACTTGCGGTTACGTCGTATACACGGGCATTGCGTAAGTGTGCGTGCACGTCGAACCAATCAGTCGCGAGCAAGTGCTCGCAAACGCACACATTTACTGTACCTTACTTATACCGATACGACTTACACACAAGCATGAGCCACTAGCCTTCGTGAAATGCAAGAAATGTACTAAATGGTAAGAAATTAATAAATAATATTGAAAATTATCGGGCTATCAAATTTAATTACGAACTTTACCTGCTTCTAAATATTTTATCCAATCCATTACCGTCGATCTAATACCTACGCAAATTAACAAAATAATTAGGTATTCAAATTAAGACATTTCTAATTTTATTGGAGCTAATTTATAGACGGTAGCGAAAGTCAAACTATGTTTGTTTTTATAATCATCATAACTTAAAAGGAGATATTTTTAATTATTAGATTTTATATTTAATTACACTGAGAATTTCCTTATGATTTTCTCCTTCCAAAAGCGTTTAATTTCAAAAGAGAGCATTGTTCCTTTATCAATTACCTCGGAATCGGATACTGCCAAATTCCTACTAAAATCGGGAAAGGAATATTATTCCTATCTGAAAATCAACGCATTTAGAAAGAAAAAAAGTAGAAAAAACATCAAGTCTTCCATCAGTTTGGTTTGCAAAATTTTTGATGTCTTTTTTACTCGTATCCTTCAAAACAGCGAAAAATTCACTGTCATAATAGTCCAGCAGTTTCCGAGTAATTTTTTTTGTGATTAATAAATCTAAATGCTATACAAGCAAGTTCTGCTGCCTGTATGAACGTATGGTATACAACTCTGGGGGTGTACTAAACCGACCAATGTTCAAGTAATACAGAGATTCCAGAACAAAGTACTCAAGGAAATAACAAATGCACCCTGGTATGTAAGAAATCACGATCTCCACAGGGACCTTAAGATAGAGTTCGTAAATAAAATCATCCAAAAGTACGCAGAAGCCCACCAACATCGACTTCGCCATCATGTTAATTTGGAGGCTGTGAAGCTTCCAGATAACATGGACATCAAAAGGAGGCTCAAAAGAACCAAGCCGTTCGAATTAGTGTTAAAAAGTAGGTACATTAGGTACATAAGTGCAGCGTTTGTGTAATAGTGCTTGTGCTACTTTAGTTTTCTAGGTCACAAGAACATAGTGAACTGTAAGTACGTGTTAGAATAAACTAAGGACAGTTATTGGACTGTAAATTAGATTTAAAAATTAATCATAAGTAGAAGTTTAAGCTAGAATAATATTACTTATTAGCCCATAGGCTAGATGGTAGTCGCAATAAAGCTGCCATTTTATAATGGTGCTTTATGGTAAGAAAAAAAAATCTAAATGTCGACAAAATCTTCGTGAGTAGGTTCCGTTTGACGAGACGTCCGAGTTTTTCTCTGTGAACTTTACTGCGCAGGTATAAAACTTGTCGATTTGGTGGGTTGTCGAAATTGTCTGAATAACATAATCCTAATCCTAATATTAATATTATAAATGTGAAAGTGTGGATGTTTGGATGTTTGTTACTCAATCACACAAAAATGGCCGAACGGATTTGGATGAAATTTGGAATGGAGATAGATTATACCCTGGAATAACACATAAGCTACTTTTTATCTCGGAAAATCAAAGAGTTTCTGAGGGATTTTGAAAAATGTAAATCCACACGGACGAAGTCGCGGGCATCAGCTAGTTGGATAATAAACTCGGAAGAACAATTTGTCCTACGAAATAGTTGGTATGACTGGAGTGTCCTCTACTCCGAATATGTCCAAATAACGAGGTCATAAAAATTATGAATAACCAGCTGTTTTTTTGAAGGACAAGCGGTGTAGGCTGTGCATTGCTATATAAGTCAGTCAGTCAGGACTTTGAATTTTATATAAACAGACATACGCGTAGCGACACACTACATAGCTATATTATCGCGGGATTTATGCACCTTTTCACAGATTACCAGACAATCAATAAGAGTAATTTATTACCTATTTTGAATAAATCATTTGACTTTGACTTTGACTTTGACATTATCGTTGACAAAAATGTCGTCACGTTACCAGGGTTGGCAGGGCATTAAATACCGAGTACATGTCCCCTATTTTCGACGTACTATTTGAAAATTATTTGTAACACGAAAATTCGTTCAGCTCTCATAACTTGTACCCTACGCTAATTAATACCAGTGTTTATAAAATAAAACCGGCCAACAAGGTCGCTAGGTATATTAATAAAACGGAATTCGTAGATCATATTTTGCGACTATCTAGATTTCGCCGACTTATACATATTCATATTTCATACCTATTAAATACCTAGTAAATCTTCATAATCTGATACCTTGACGTTTGATATATTTTATGGTACACCTAACGAATTCTAGGCTATTTTATGATTTACCTAGAAATATTATAACTTAGGTAGAAACGTGAAACTATGTCAGTCTGCGTCGCAACAAACCGGAACACAGAAGAAAGCTAAAATAAGCTAAAAAAGCTAAAATAAGAGCCTCAATAGCTCAACGGTTACAGGAGCAGACTGAAATCCGAAAGGTCGCCGGTTCAAACCCCACCCGTTGCACTATTGTCGTACCTACTCCTGACACAAGCATTACGCTTAGTTGGAGGGTAAAGGGGGATATTAGTCATGATAAACATGGCTAATATTCTGATTTAAAAAAATAGACTTTACTAGCTGACCCCGTCCGGCTTTGCTCGAATGAAATTTTTGAAAAAAAAACAATGAGGTGGTGGAATTTCCAAAAATCCTGAAACACCTATCTACATTCCTTTTTTTGCCCGAAACGAAAACTAGATAGGTCAGTGACCTTATGGACCCACATTTGGACCCACACATAAACTGATACACGTCCTCGTTAAAAAGAACATAAAACTTAACTTTTATAACGACACTTTTGGGTTTACGTCTAATTGTAACGATGCAACGGTTGCGAAACCAAAGTAATGAAACTGCCCCCACGCATTTATACATAACATCATCATGATCAACCCATCGCAGGCTCACTACAGAGCACGGGTCGCCTCTCACTTCCCATCAGGTGTGATTGTGGTCAAGCGTATACCTATAATGAATTTAAAAAAAAAAAAAACTTGACTCCAACTCCATGAGTTACCATGCGAAAAACAAAGGGAGATTTTAACATATAAAAAAATATACAAACAAACCTGATCTTGCGGCTCCATCGCGAACCTCTGTTCCTGGTAACCATGACAACGGGCAAACAAGATGTCTGCCAGCAGGATCCAAATGCACGCATCCGGCCATCGCTTCCTGCGTATTACCGTTCTATTTTCGAATTCGGAACCATCCCTGTGTGCGCCCGGTTTCAGTTCTAAGTCCGCCATATTGGCTCATAAGTCATGAGTATCATGGTGTGATGTTTTATACATTTGTAGGTTGCTTCTCATGTAGCTATTCGCATTATCTGTAAAGAAGAGAAGGTATATTTTTATAGTACAACATAAAAAAACTGGCACGTGCGAGTCAGGCTCGCGCAACGAGGGTTCCGTACTACAGTCGTATTTTTTCGACATTTTGAGCGATAATTCAAAAACTATGATACATAAAAATAAATAAAAATCTGTTTTAGAATGCACAGGTGAAGCCCTTTCATATGATACCGCACTTAATATAGTTATCTTACTTCGAAATTTGAAAATACTAATTATTACTTCATGACCACAATTTAATTTTTTTGTGTGTGATGTAACCACAAATTCACGTTTTTTAGATTTTTCCCCGAATGTCTGCTATAAGACCTACCTACCTGCCAAATTTCATGATTCTAGGTCAACGGGAAGTGGGTTTAGTAGTAGGTTTCTGTAGGTTTCTTGACAGACCGACAGACAGACAGACAGACAACAAAGTGACCTGAACAAAACCTATAAGGGTTCCGTTTATTTTAAGGTACGGAACCCTAAAAAACGGGAACAAAATAATAAAAAGATCCTATAATTTTGTAAAAGTTTACGATACATTGCAAATAAACACTTGACTGACGCTAGATGTCAACGAATGTTGCGTAAGTAGGCCACTCGGAGTCAATGCCGCGTCTTAGGTGGGGCATTGACCCGAGTTTTGCACGTTATACATTGCGAGCTTGAAAAATACTAAATCACTAGAACTACAAAATGAGGCAAATGGTTATTGGTATTGGATTATGTTTAGGTAGTATAACAATAACGCTAGGTTTTTGCTAGCGTTCTGGTTACACCTTGTATAATTTAATACCATGTTAAATATTCAAGTTTAATTACAAACTTTGTAATCAATTAATTAGTAAATTCGTTTCGCACTCTAACGCTAATTGGCGGACTATTAACACCATGACCAATTAATTGCTGTAACAATAAATGTTTATTTTTAAGTTATATCTAAATAAATATTTGGTTTGGCCATAGTCTACCACGCTGGCCAAGTGCGGATTATCAGACGTCACACACCGCCGAAAACATTATGGAGAACTCTCAGGCCAGGCGAAGGAAAACATCGTGTCCTCAAACTCAAAGCAAGTGAAAAATTGTTTAAATTCAAAGTCAAAAAGTTTATTGAAAATAGGTAATAAGTTACACTTTTTGATCGTCGGTTGTTGCATTTGTAAGATGATGATAATATAGTGGTGATAATTTTTACGCGAACTTAAAACTAAAGCTACAAGGGTTCCAAACGCACCCAGGTCTGAGAAGAGCACGCAACAAACTCGCCCGGGTATAAATATAATAAAATGCACATAACCCCGAAAAGTAAGACGTGCGTGCCCGGGATTGAATCCCAAACCCCCTCAATGGAGACCGACGTCCTAACCATTAGGCTATCACCACTATTATTAAAATTAATTAGTAATTATGAAAGGGTAATGTTTCCATTAACGAATGGAGTTTATCTGAACACCATTATCTACGCTTTGTGAATAGTCAACAATAGCGCGTCACCCACATGCCTGCACCATGTGGCCACGTTATGTACAGGATATATTTCTATCACTAGATGTGGCGGCCAGATCTAAGCAAAAAATATGAAAAAGATAGGTTTATTTACAACTTGCTGATGCCCACGACTTCGTCCGCGTGGATTTAGGTTTTTAAAAATCCCGTGGGAACTCTTTGATTTTCCAGGATAAAAAGTAGCCTATGTCCTTCCCCGGTATGCAAGCTATGTATGTACCAAATTTCGTCAAAATCGGTTGAACGGATGGGCCGTGAAAGGCTAGCAGACAGACAGACACACTTTCGCATTTATAATATTAAGTATGGATGATATCCATCCATACTTAATATTATAAATGCGAAAGTTGCGAAAAAAGGATGTTAGTCGCCAAGGGATGAAAATAATCAAATTAGATAGAGTTAAAAAAAGATAAAGTTTTAAATATAAACTAAGCCAATAAAAAAATCAATTGTTGGACATTTTCGGAATTGCAATCATCCACATAATAAAAAAAAAAAAAAAAAATTCATCACCGTGTCCGACAAAAACTAATATATGGCATTAGATTATTTGGGTCAGTTTTCAATCGTGTTTAGATTTAAAAACTAATTTAGATTAAAAATGCAAAAAGCTCATAATATTAAAACACTAAAACTTTTATAAAGTAATTATTATATTCATAATTATCAAATAAAAACGTTTAAAAAATGAGTAAAGTAATTATTTAACTAAGTTTTGTAATACAAAGCATCATGAACAGTCATCAAAAAATATTATCATGAGCGATCGCGTAGAGACATTCTGACAAAAAAATTACCGTTTGAGAAAAAATCCATATTTACCTGTTCCTTTTTGATGTGAAATAAAATATTCATTTCTATACAAAACTAAATTGTTATTGGTGTGATTGAAAAATTGGTGATTTTTTGTTGCCATGGCAAAACGTTATTGTTGAGGTCCCAAACTGAACTGATTCTATTCCACCTACTATGACCAAATTGTGATAACGAGTATGGTGACTTGACTAAAATTAGCGGCAAACAGCTTTCATCTGCAAAAAAATATTGCCAATTTGGTTTATTGGAAAATTAATATTATATACACAACTCTATTATTACGTTGCATATATATAATGGTCTGCGTGGATTTAGATTTTTTAAATCATGTGTGAACTATAGTCATTTTAACTCTATGGGTCAACAGCTGTCATGTCAAAAGTACGGTTCACCTTTAAAATAAGGACTAAAATCGTACTTTTGACATGAAATTTGACACAAAAATTTACAATGACGCGTGAGGAGTCATTTTTCACGCGTTACCGATATATGATTTTCTGAAATAAAAAGGCGATAAATATATCCGTTTCCAGGATGCAAACTATATCTGTTCCATATTGATGATTCCTGTAATTACACCTACGTAGATTAAGGAAATATAAAAATTCCGGTGGGAACACTTTGACTTTCCGGGGCAAGATTGATATCTTGCCCCTGAGGAAGTAAAATAGGCGGTTGAAATTTATGTAGTCCACCGGACGAAGTCGCGAGCATAAGCTAGTAACTTATATCACTCAATTTTTCAACCTGAATAGTTCACTCCTTTCTTTGGGCAATCGTGTAAAAACTGAGCCCTGACTATTCCAATGTCCCTTCTAGCAACTCTATCATACCGTATCTTTCACCATGTGGTTTTAACAAAAATATTATTTTAACGCCTACGTTTTTTATTAATTTGTGTACTTAAGTTAATTATCGCAGTCTGCGGGCAAGATGGTGGACGGTTTCCCATGATCTTATGGTTTGTTTTTTCTATAATACCGCGACTTACTCAGACTACTACGTAAACTCAGTGTGGGGGTATACCGTATACAGATAAAAAAAAGTTAGACGGAGCAGCTTGTTATTTACTCTATCCACGGAAAGAAGTTAATGAAATGGCTATCTCTGTTACGTAATTCCATACAAATGACAGACGAAAATCTCAGTGGGCGTTAACCATTTGAGTCACCAACAAATCACAAACATGTTTTCAAATGACAAACCAAATTCAATCGAATCTAAATATATAAAAGGAAAAGGTGACTGACTGACTCATCTATCAACGCACAGCTCAAACTACTGGACGGATCGGGCTGAAATTTGGCATGCAGATAGCTATTATGACGTAGGCATCCGCTAAGAAAGGATTTTTGAAAATTCAACCCCTAAGGTGGTGAAATAGGGGTTTGATATTCGCGTAGTCCACGCGGACGAAGTCGCGGGAATAAGCTAGTACATGATAATTTTGTTCGTGATTGGTGCCGCAAAATCGTTAACGCAAAAACGTTAAAATGAAAGAAAGTTAAATATCCTACCTACTAAGTATGTATAACATAAGCATACATGTATGTTTGTATGTACAATGTACTGTGCATCTACATTTTTTTTAAAGAATATTAGCCATGTTAAATGACTAATATTCCCCTTTCCTCTCCAACTAAGCGTAAAGCTTGAGCTAGGAGTAGGTACGACAATAGTGCAACGGGCGGGGTTTGAACCGTCGACCTTTCGGTTTTCAGTCCACTCCTGTACCCATTGAGCTATTGAGGCTCTGACATTGTTATTAACTCGACAGCCAAACATACAAATTAAATAATAATTAATATCATTAATAAGCTATATCAAATATCCAATTAATTGGCATTGAAATATCCCCAAATATTTTACCGTACACGTAACATTTTAGTTAACTGAACTAAAATAATTAATAAATATCATTAAATAAACACAAAATGATATTATTATGTAATCGCGCGTAAAATTATCGCACCATATTAATTATCGCATAGATCACCTCAATTTGTTCGACGCCCACAAAATTAATGTTTGTGTCACAATTCGTGTGGTCCCCTATCGCAAAACGTGTCGGGTGACAGAACTGTGCCCCACTTGTGCTAATCAATTCTATGAAAAACACGTTTTAAACACCTCTCTAACTCTCTAACAGCCGTACTCAGAGTCGCTAATCGTTACTTAAGATTGAGTTAAAACGAGACAGAACTGTCTCGTTTTAACTAAACTTAAGTAACGATTAAGCTACTCTGATTACGGCTGTAACAGGGATGTATTAACTTTGGTAGCAAAGTTCCTGGATTCGATTTCTGGTTAGAAAAATAATTGAGAAAAAGATTTTATGTACCTAGTTCTTTTGTCAATATTACGGGATGAGTCATCGTCAGACGGTTGCGTCTCACTACTGAGCACACGTTTCCTCTCAGTCTCAGAAGGGTTTGGCCGTAGCCCATCATGCTGTCCAAATGCAGATTGGCAGAATATACACACCTTTGATGGAGAACTGTCAGGCATGTAGGTTTGCTCACAATGTTTTCCTTCGCCATTAAAGAAGATAATATTTTTTTTTTTTTGGCTTAAAACGCACATAACTCTGAAAAGTTAGAGGTAGAGCCCGGGATTTAAATCTTGACCTCCGGTATAGGAGGCAAACGTCCTAACCACTAGGCTTGTTTTCATTCTAGTCTATAATTACTAGTTGTATACCTATTGCTAAATACTAATTTTCTAAATACTAATTCGTAAAACAAATAATATAACATTGAAATGATTCTAATTAAAATTGATATAAGAAAGTTAATAGCGGAATATTTTCGAAGTAAACAAGTATTTCTCTTACCATCATTATCGGGAAAACAACATAATAATACGCGCTATCGGGCATTTGTTACTTTTCCACGGAAGAATAATTAACATCTGACCTTAAACTTGTTAACATTTTCAGCAATTTAAACACAATAACAAACACACAAACATCATATTATACACTGTTATAAATTAGGTATACTTAATCTATTTTCTAAGTCTAGTATATATTTTTTTCATTAAAATTTTACTAATCTCATCAGGCTTTATGTAACAACTTTTTTCGTGAGGAAATCCATAATGGATACGGCCACGGAGCACAATGGTTATGTCGGACTACTGCCGACAAAAAACCTCACGAAGTTCCATCTTACCGTTGATGATGGAGCACAAGGGACCAGCAACTCCTCGTTACTCCGTTTATGTAACACCTAGGTCCTAAACACTATAAAATATTTTTGTGAAAAGCTGTTGATTACGAATTTAAATAAATAAAATTAAATAAAAAACCGGTCAAGTGCGAGTCAGGCTCGCGCAACGAGGGTTCCGTACTGCAAGACAACAACAAAGTGATCCTATAAGGGTTACGTTTTTCCTTTTGAGGTACGGAACTCTAAAAATCACCATCATTTATTATTTTACTTGCGAATACGGGCGGGTCAGTTAGTTATGTCTAAGATAGTTCCAATCCAAGAGCAACTCAATGTTTGTATTGTTTTAATTTTTATTGTTGTAATATGTATATCATCATCATCATCATCATCATCATCATGATCAACCCATCACCGGCTCACTACAGAGCGTGGGTCTCCTCTCAGAGTGAGAAGGGTTTGACCATAGTCTACCACGCTGGCCATGTGCGGATTGGTAGACTTCACACACCTTTGAGAACATTATGGAGAACTCTCAGACATGCAGGTTTCCTCACGATGTTTTCCTTCACCGTTAAAGCAAGTGATACCTATTTAATTAATTAAAACGCACATAACTCCGAAAAGTTAGAGGTACGTGCCCGGGATCGAAACCCCGACCTCCGATTAGAAGGCGGACGTCCTAACCACAAGGCTATCACAGCTTATATGTATACTATAGATGTATACCATACCATCTCACAATATCACTTAAGTTCTTTAAAGTAAAATTCATTCAGGAAATAAGTTAATGGCCTTTTCTTTTAAATACTTCGAACACATTAGGGCTGAGTTAGAGAATAGACGCCGGCATTTCTTTGCTTCGTTTTAATTTTGTTTCCCATTCTCTGCTATATTTGTAAGACCGTTGAACCCGATAACTGACTGACTGTAATCTCTTCAAATCCTGAAGATTTTGATAATTTTAATTATAAATACACTAGCTGATGCCCGCGACTTCGTCCGCGTGGAATTATGTATTTTGAAAACCCTTGGGAAATGTCACTCTCCAGGTCTTTATCTATACCCATGCAAAAAATCACGTCAATCCGTTGCACCGTTGCGACGTGATTGAAGGACAAACCAACAATCCAACAAACAAACACACTTTCGCATTAAAAAAAAAAAAAAAAAAAAATCTTTTTTATTCGAATAAACTTTTACAAGTACTTTCGAATAGTCGGATGCATCTACCACTGGTTCGGAATGCCTTTCCTCCCGAGAAGAACCAGCAAGAAATATTTATAATAAGGGTACCTACTGATATCCAAAATTGCGGACCGGCAGTGAAGTGTAGGTAAAACACTATAAAAATTATAAAAATATACTGAATATCTTGGTTGAGAAGTTAGTTTTTTAGGGTTGCGTATCCGAAGAGTGCCAACGGGAGCCTATTACTGAGCCTCCGTCCGTCCATCCGTCCGCCCGCGCCTGTCTGTCAGCGGGCTGTAGGTATCTCATGAACCGTAATAGGAAGAGAGCTGAAATTTTCACAGAATGTGTATTTCTATTGTCACTATTGACCTCCCTGGCGCAGTGGTAAGCAATGGGTTATTAGTGGGAGGTCCCAGGTTCGATGCCCGGCAGGGGTTTGGCATTTTTTAATTTCTAAATTTCTGGTTTGGTCTGGTGAGAGGCTTTGGCTGTGGCTAGTTACCACCTTACCGGCAAAGCCGTGCCGCCAAGCGATTTAGCGTTCCGGTACGATGCCGTGTAGAAACCAAAGGGGGCGTGGGTTTAATAAAAACTGCTATACCCTTAACAGATTAGCCCGTTCCCATCATAGACTGCATCATCACTTACCACCAGATGAGATTGCAATCAAGGGCTAACTTGTATCGGAATATAAAAAAAGGTTCTTATATGGATAAGTTTTCCAGTTTAGATGAAGATTTTCGTATGTCAAGAAGTCTCGTATAAGTCCCGCAAATTGCTATTGCGCTGGAACCATGTCTCATTAACATCGAAATGACGTCATTTCGACGTCAGCCAAAATAAAACTATACGGCTTCGATCGATCTTCGAAGCTCAGCTCGAAACTTCAGTCTAGTGCCGACGTCACTAAAAGGCGGCCACGCGCATTAGCAATTTGCGAGACTTATACCTACCGCATATGCCTAAATTTAAATATCACTTGCTTTAACGGTGAAGGAAAACATCGTGAGGAAACCTGCATGCCTGAGAGTTCTCCATAATGTTCTCAAAGGTGTGTGTAGTCTGCCAATCCGCACTTGGCCAGCGTGGTAGACTATGGCCAAAACCCTTCTCACTCTGAGAGGGGGCCCGTGCTCTGTAGTGAGCCGGCGATGGGTTATTCATGATGATATAATGCGTAACAAAAACACAAACAAACGATTCAGCGTTCCGGTTGTATATAGATAATTGACTCACCGTCGTTTTAAATTCCACACGTTATGGCTTTGACCGAGCTTTACCTCATCATGACGTAGATATTAAAATCGAAATATTGTCTTTCTAGGCCAAATAGGCCCTTATGACAGGTTGAGACTCTAGGACACTTGCTACCATAGACGTTCCTTCGCTCATTGAACCGGCAGGGATTTTTTATTTATTTTTATTTCGACTTAATGAAAAGTGAACATTTTACACCACACTTTTAGACCAAAGCACTAGATAAAAATCGACACTGGTGTTTGCAAAGACTGGTGTTAGTCGGGATGATGGCAAGAGACCTGATGGATTGACGCTGATCCCTTGGAAACGGGGACGGGCGCTAATGTGTGACGCAACGTGCGTTGACACATTGGCCCCGTGTCATATCAGGGAGACAGCATCAAGACCGGGAGCCGCAGCAGAAACAGCTGAAAACGGCAAGCGGCGCAAGTATGCCTCTCTTATGGAGAGTAAAATTTTTTTTCCGCTTGCCGTGGAGACCTTGGGGCCATGGCCCCAACAATTTTTTTTTTTTACGAGACATTTCACCAACTATTCTATTCGGGGGGTCAGCGGTTTGATCCCGGGTATGCACTCTAACTTTTTGGAGTTATGTGCGTTTTAAGCAATTAAGTATCACTTGCTTTAACGGTGAAGGAAAACTTCGTGAGGAAACCTGCATGCCTAAGAGTTCTTCATAATGTTCTCAAACATGATGTGTGAAGTCTGCCAATCTCCACTTGGCCAGCGTGGTGGACTATGGCCTGAACTCTTTTCATCTTGGGAGGAGATCCGTGGCCATCAATGATGATGAGGCAATAGCCTCCTCAGAAGGGAGGGATATCACTACCCATAATTATAAATGCGAAAGTGTGTTTGTTTGTTGGTTTGTCCTTCAATAACGCTGGAATGGAGCAACGAATCGGTGTGACCTTTTGCATGGATATAGTTAAAGACCTGGAGAGTGACATAGGGTACTTCTTATGGCGGAAAATCAAAGAATTCCTACGGGATTTTAAAAACCTAAATCATATCAACGCGTATGAAGTTGCAAATCAGCTTATGGACCAACAAAGTGGGTTTGCGTGTTACTATTTCAACAATGTATCTCGAGATATGGCAGATTCTTAACGATGTTTTCCTCTACCATAAAAACCCATGATGAATTGATAATTTTTAGAAATATGTTAACTCTATATTTCACCATTTTCATCTTGGCAACACAACACTATTCATTTCAAATCGTGCCCCAAAAAACAAAAATAAAACTCAACTAGAATAGAATATAATAACTCAACAAAAAAACGTTAATCGTTCCGCAACTAAATACAAAAATAAAAACTCAACAAAGAAAAAATAGGAAATCAACTAGCAACTTATTGCTTACCTTATTCCGTGATCGTTCGTAAAAAATGTCACCGTGTAATTTTAATGTACACTTTCGATCATATTTTGTAACAAAAGCTTCGTTTTGGGGCACGGCGAGCCGGCCTCGCGGCGTGACTAACCCGACTGGCGGTACATTTAGATTATTCTGATGCGTATTATTTTTAGAATACGCCCCCTGAATGTAAGTTCGTTTTCAGCAATGGATGTCTCGAACCACGTGGACCGTTTCCGCCGCAAGGGTGGACTAAGTGATCTTTGGTGGTTAAAAATAACCATGTGTCTCCCATGTACAGTGGCGTGCACAGGGTTTGAAGCCAGGGTAGGCACTAGTTAAGTAGGAGCCTGTTTACTGGCAGGTCATTATGAAAAATATGCATTGAGCTATTCAACTGGGGTAAGCAGTGCATTTATGCCTCTATGACCTGCACGCCACTGCCCATGTACATGATATACCCTGTCCCTAACCTTTTTTATTATCATCATCATCATCATCAACAACCGATAGATGTCCACTGCTGGACATAGGTCTCTTGTAGGGACTTCCACACGCCACGGTCTTGCGCCGCCTGAATCCAGCGACTCCCTGCGACTCGGCTGATATCGTCCGTCCATCTAGTGTGGGGTCTTCCAACACTGCGTCTCCCGGTGCATGGTCGCCATTCCCGCACCTTGGGACCACGTTAAACCGATAGACCTTCTTTATACTGGTCGAAAAATAAGCTAATAGAAAAAAATATTTTCAAAGTCAAAACTCTGAGGAAAGTCCGTCATTATTCAAGTTACAACAATAATTGGTATTTGGGCTTCCGGGCAAAAATGAAGAGGTAAGTACCCATAGTTCGCGACAGGTCAAGATGGCTGGTATTAAATATCACTTGCTTCAACGGTGAAGGAAAATATCGAGAGGAAACCTGCATGCTTGAGAGTTCTCCATAATGTTCTCAAAGGTGTGTGAAGTCTACCAATCCGCACATGGCCAGCGTGGTAGACTAAGGCCAAACTCTTCTCACTCTGAGAGGAGTCCCGTGCTTTGTAGTGACCCGGCGATGGGTTGATCATGATGATACGTGAGTAACGGTAACAAAATACATATAGATGATGATGAAGGGATGATGCCCACGAGTTCATCCGCGTGGATTTAGGTTTTTAAAAATCCCGAGGGAATTCTTTGATTTTCCGGGATAAAAAGTAGCCTATGTCACGGTAATGTTATCTATCATACTGTGCCTATGTCCTTCCTTCCCCGGGATGCAAGCTATATCTGTAGTACCAAATTTTGTCAAAATCGGTTGAACGGATGGGCCGTGAAAGGCTAGCAGGCAGACAGACAGACAGACAGACAGACAGACACACTTTCGCATTTATAATATTAGTATGGATTCAAAGTTCGGCCATCCATCCAGTTACCTCCTGACTTGAGAGTTGAGACTATTGATTTCTTAACCAGACCCTCTAATCTTTCTGCCTCTTTTAATTTATAAACGGTAAAATAACCATAAAACTGATGTTCTATAAACTCTAAACAGTTTTTTAATGGTTTTAAACATTCGACGACAGTAAGTTGAGATAAGTATAATTTATGTGTATGTGATAGTAGCCGGTGAAGTAAAAGGAAATTAATTCGAATCAGTAATAAATATGATTTATTTAAGAGTATTTATGATTATTATACACATTTAGGTTTGACGAGAGATTAAGCGGTTTGTCAAAGAATTTAGAAGTGTAAAAATCGCTACTAATATTAGAAAGACGTAAAGTTTGAAGTGTGGATGTAAGAAGTGATCTCTAAAACTAATTATTCGATTTCGAAAATTCTTTGAGTGGTATATAATTTTTAAAACTTGAGCGGTAGGTACATTAAGAAATAATGTTGTTTAATCGTTTCGTTCGCTTTTCGACTCACACTAATTTTCAGTTTCATGTCCAGAAAAGTAGCGCCTGCTTCTATACAACATTTGAATTTATTTATTTCATAGAGGAGAAAAGCTTGTGCCACTTATGATATTACAAGCTGATACCCGCGACTTCGTCCGCGTAGATTTAGGTTTTTGAAAATCCCGTGGGTACTCTTTGATTTTCCGGCATAAAAGTAGCCTATATTGTCACTCTCCACGTCTTTATATCCACGCAAAAATCACGTCGATTCGTTGCGTCCCCACGCCTCTCTATCTGCCTTCTACACTCCTGTCCCTGCCGGACTGCCGGCCGACGCCATTATTTTAATTTCGCGATATCTCCTAAGATATTATTCTAAATCAAATGATACAAAGGGCAATTTGGGTCTAAATTAAATACTTGAGATAATGAACAATTTCATTTTGGTAAGGATTAATACTACAATAGTAAAAACACCTTCGAAAGTAAAGCTTTGTTTTAGACCATATTTCAAAATCATAAAAATGATTGTGCGCCTACCGTAAAAGATAGATATACATAATATGCTATCGCGGACTTTATTGAGAGCTGGCGAGCGCGAGTGACGTGTGGATGTTCGAGACGTCCGCGTCCCCCCGCATCATACCCCAATTGCCGTCTCAACCTGTCGCGTACTATAATAGACCCGCGCAAATCGGGGGCAAAGTTTAAGGTGGCGAATTACTTATGAGTGAAGAGCGGGCTTTATGTAATTGTAAGCGGAATTTACTCGTTATAATTTACATACGTTCCCGCGTACATGAGTCAACGTACGTAAAAAATTTCAGCGCATAGTGAATCATATCAACATGTTTTCACATGTATGAAAGATTATGAAATAGTTTTTTTCAGCTTGACTATGATCTCATCCGATAAGAGATAAATGATTTTTACGGTTCCGTACCCAAAGAGTGTGTGGTTTGTTGTTACGGATTGACTATGCTGCGTAGGCCCTACTGGCCGCTACAGCGTCACCGGGAGGGATGGCGAGCGCGAAGCTCCGTCTGGGGGTGCGAGGCCCAAAGAGTGCCAACGGGACCCTATTAATAAGCTTCCACTGTCCGTCCGTCCGTTCATTCGTCTGTCAGCAAGCTGTATCTGATAAACCTTTATAGGTAGAGAGTTGAACTTTTCACTGAATATGTATTTATAGAACCGCTATAATATCAGTACCTATATTATAAGCTAGCTGATACCCGCGACTTCGTCCGCGTTTGTTAGTTTGTCCTTCAATCACGTCGCAATAGAGCGACGGATCGACCTGATTTTTTTCAAGGGTATCTATACCCTTGAAAAAAATCAGCCTATAAAGACCTGGAGAGTGACATTGGCTACTTTTTATCCCGGAAAATCAAAGAATTCCCTCGGGAATTTTAAAAACTTAAATCCACGTGAACGAAGTCGCGGGCATCAGCTAGCTTATAGTATAGTTACTATAGTAATATAATAGTAACTAGTACGAATAAAGTACTCTCATCCTGAAGAGGATGTTACGTATTAAAAATTCTCTTTTACGTTAAAGTCCGTGTATAATTAACTCGAAATCCGAAGCAGAAAATAATATTATCACTACAAAGGGAAACTAAAACAAAGTGACCGAAAAATGTGCAAAAATACACTACTGTCTATTTTAATTCTGGAAATTCAGTCTTAAAAAAGGCAAAAAGGTGTGCGAACGTCTGCCCTCACTTTTTGCATGCTTTCGTTTCGACGTCCCGTTAACGTAGGAGCTACGAAAAGGGCGGTCGAGAAGCTCTTCTTTGTCTAGTTCTGTAGTAGAGGTAATTAATCATCATCATCATCATCACGTGCCTTCTTCGAAACGAAGTTTGGAGGTCATCATGCAAAAAGCATTCTCTATTTAAAGCCGCCTCTTTTAACTTTGGGTAACTAAGCCCTGTCCACCCCCTTATATCGTTCAACCATTTGCGTTTTTGGCGACCTGGAGCCCTTTTGCCTTCAATTCTTCCTTCCAAAACTAATATTGGAAATGAAAATTGGGCTCCTCTTTGTAAATGTCCAGAGAAAGCGAGCTAGTTAATAAACCACCTCTATTCTGAGTATTCGCTAATTACGTGTTGCTGGCCGCAAAAAACTCTGATCACACTAATATTATGAAGGAGAAAGTTTGTATGTGTGTGTATGTTACTCTTACACGCAAAAACTACCGGACGGATTTGGCTGTTTGGAAAGGAAAATAGCTTTTACTCTGACTTAGCACATAGGCTACTTTTATCCCGAATCATCAAAGAATTCCCGCAGGATTAAAAAACCTATATCCACGCGGATGAAGTCGTGGATTTCAATTTTTTTTGCAACTAGAGTTTTAGCGCCGAACTCTAGAGTAAAAGTACTGCGCAGTGGGCTGTTTGGGTCAAGATTCGAATTTGAAAGTAATTCAATATTTCTACTGTTTTTCAAGACGATGACGAGAGCTGCATTCTCGTCCAGACTTTAATAGAACGTCGTTTAGTTCTACGCCGAAATTTTTCTCATACGTTTCTTAAAATATAAAAATAAAGGCATTATAAACAAAAGAATTTTATATGTTGGAAAATATAGATTGAATTCGACAAACAATTTGAAAATCACTTTATTTGAATGAACATTTTCTTCTAAATCAAGCAATGCATCCGCCACTTTAGTGGCCTCGGTCTAAATTTGCCTGCAGTGGTGCGGAATATACTTTTTTTTTTAATTTATCCAAATGACACCGAGGTTTCACGGAAAAACTAACTCTATAAATTGTACCAATATGGTGCAAATTTCATTTCCTTTACCTACTGTGTTCGGAATACTACTCTATTGCACAGAAAACAAGGTTGTATTTTGATTAGTGGTTTATATATAAGATATCTAAATATGTGAACACGTGGTTTTTAGGGTTCTGTAGTCTAATAGAATAGAAGGGTTTGCGACTACCCAAAAATGGAGCCTAATATCTTTAGAGTCCAGTGTATGTACATTGTACATGCATAAATATAATATGTGAATTTCTTAATTCCGCCATAACCTTTTAAAATCTTTTCAAGATTTGGATGTATGGGGTATCAATAGAATCTTTATATCATTCCAAGCCGTAATGACTATAATTTTTTTGAAACAAAATCAATATGGCGGCTGCATGACGCCATTTTCAAATGTGAAATTTTTAAAGTATTTTGCTAACTATTCTCTCGAGTGGGACTTCGTTTCTCATTTACATGAACAAAAAATATACGTTCAAAACTCAAACCAAAAAATAAATATTCAAAACTTCACAATTTGTTCGTAATTTAATGTATCCCTCTTTAGAGTGAAAAAATCTCAGGAACTGCATTCCGAACTAGCGGTAAATTTAACTAGTTGACGATTCAAATGCACTTGTAAAGTTTACTTGAATAAAAATATATTTTATTTTAAACTAAGTGGGTACAGTTATGAAAAAATAGATGTAAGGAAACCTACCTTTTACACAGCCTGACTCACCCTTGACATCTAGTCTAGTTTTATCCCTTTGAAAGCATTCCGGCAAAGCATTTAATTCTGGTGGTTTATGATCTAAATTTGTCGCTATTCAATTTGTTTTCTCTCGAAAGAGGGATAAATTAAAATACGAATAATATATTGTGAAGTTTTGAATAAATATTTTTTTGATTTGAGTTTTGAACATTTTGTATTTTTTGTTTATTTATCTAATTTATTCAAATCAAAATCAGAGTGAGCATGATAGCCAGTAAACTCAACTATTGTTATGTGAACCGCTGCTGCAAGGTTTAACTATTTTCGCATTATTGCCTTTCTGATGAAACCGGTATGGAGCGCATCGGTTGGATGGTTTCAAAGATTATAACGGACACAAGTAGAAACATGTTTGTGTTTTATTACCTACAGACAAATACATCAACTTTGCTACATCAACCTTGATGAAAATTGGACTGTGAAAACGCGAGCAAAGTCGGGGTTTGAAATGAGTGTTTAGCGAGTATATTTACACAGAGTAAGCATCGCATAGATTAAACTAAGATACATATTTGAACAGCTGCTGAATCAGACTGCAAGTTCAGACGGGCTTAGTTGGGGGAACTGAAATAGAAGCAGACATTATGTTGAGTGCTTTTATTTACAACTACGTACCTACCTACTGGTAGTATTTGTACAGAATGATACGGCATAAACTAGTCTGCGCGCACGCGGTATTACTATTGGTTCGAGGTCTCATTCGATGTTTTCGAGTTTTCTCGATTGTAAATTTGCCATTTTTGACTCAAATATTTTATCAACAACAACAAAGTGATCCTATAAGGGTTCCGTATATCCTTTTGAGGTACGGAACCCTAATAAAAAATTGAGTGTTTTTTATTTCAACTTGTAATCCTTTTTTAGGGCTCCGTAGGTACCTCAAAAGGAAAAACGGAACCCTTATAGGATCACTTTGTTGTCTGTCTGTCTGTCAAGAAACCTACAGGGTACTTCCCGTTGACCTAGAATCATAGGCAGGTAGGTAGATCTTATAGCTGACATTTGGGGAAAAATCTGAAAACCGTGAATTTAGGGTTAGATCACACAAAAAAATTAAATTGTGGTCATGAACTAATAATTAGTATTTTCAACTTTCGAAGTGAGTGACTATATCAAGTGGGGTATCATATGAAAGGTCTTCACCTGTACATTCTAAAACAGATTTTTATTTATTTTTATGCATCATAGTTTTTGAATTATCTAATTGTGCGAGCCTGACTCGCACTTGGCCGGTTTTTGGTAATATTGTTATTCTAATTGAATTTGTAAGTCGATCGTCAAATGGATTGACATTTTACAGATAGATAGGTATACACTCAGGTAAAGATATTCAAATACATTGACCGGTGTTCTGGCCAAATGCCCCATTAGATAAGATACCGACCAACCTGTTATTTAAAAACAATCTGGGAACACATTGTAGGTTTTATCTTAATATCTCACTAAATCCCAAGAATTGGATAACGCCAAAAGCTGTGTTCACACCAAGCGTACGAGAGAATTCAACCTCAAGAGTACGCATAATTTAATTGCATAAAACCCAAGCGCTACTAGAACCAAGCTTTACAAACGCGACTGAAAACGATGACCGTTAATCATGTTGAATTACCTTGCAACTGATTTACAAGCTAAAACCAACCTAAAGTTCATACGGAACAAGCACCTTTACCTTTGAGCAGGTTATTCATTGCCAAGGCACAATTTTATTTTGATTGAGGCACGCACGCTTTGCGAGTCAACTTATGAAACAATCGGCTCGCGAGGAGCTGCCAAACACGGTATTTGACAACTAGTCAAATCGGTAACTTTTTATCAAATGTCAAAACCATCAAAACCCACACTTAGTATGCGATATTCTATGAAATATTGAAATGTGACGTCACATCATAATGACGTACTTTTTTAGTTCTCGATCTAGAATCGATCATTTAAAATGGTTATTACACTTAAAACTAACAAAGGACGTGGATTTTACGTATTTTGGAAGACCCTCTAATTAATAATCACTGAGTAATAATTTATTTTTGTTGTAGTCAAATACCCAATTAGCTAATGCGCTCGGTGTGAACACGGCTTTAGAACACATACTCGTTTAAAATAAAATGTTTCTTTAAATAATTGATAGTAGATAGATATTAATGAAAAATATTGTATAAAGCCTACTTTAAATCGATATAGGCGTTTTATATTAATAAGTTTAAGATCGGTAATTGCTTAATTTATTCATACAGAACAACTTTGTGGTAATTAATTTATATTAATACTTTTGGTTTGTTTGGTTTTTGGTAGATATTGAATTTTATTGGTGCGACTCAAATTACATGAGGTAGCGTGAACGATTTAAATTTAATTTTATGTACCTACTAGTTTATGTTCGCGACTTCGTCCGCGTGGACTACAAAATTTCAAACCCCTATTTAACCCCCTTAGGAGTTGAATTTTCAAAAATCCTTTCTTAGCGGATGCCTACGTCATAATAGCTATCTGCATGCCAAATTTCAGCCCGATCCGTCCAGTAGTTTGAGCTGTGCATTGATAGATCAGTCAGTCAGTCAGTCAGTCAGTCAGGCAGTCAGTCAGTCAGTCAGTCAGTCAGTCAGTCACCTTTTCCTTTTATATATATAGACTAGCTGATGCCCGCGGCTTCATTCGCGTGGATTTGGTTTTTAAAAAATCCCGTGGGTACTCTTTGATATTTTGGGATAAAAAGTAGCCGTTGTCACTTTCCAGGTCTTTAACTATATCCATGCAAAAAAAACACGTCGATCCCATTGCTCCGTTGCGACGTGATTGAAGGCCAACACAATTTCACAGTTATAATTGGGTATAGTGATTAATTTATTAGTATTACCGTCTAAGGCTAGCTTCCTGTACGGAGGTTGGGGGTCAGGGGTATCCCAGGCACATAATATGAACCCCCGACTTAGTTATTAGAGGACTTATATACCTCTTATATTAATATTTCAATATTATAAATAGAGAAGTTACCCTGAGGTTATTATTATTTTTAAATTAACCCTGTAGAATTAAATGAGTACCTAGATCTTTGACTGATGTCTAGACTCCAGCTAGAATAAAAAAGCTCAACTACTGCATTAAGACTACTTGTTTTACGCTTGTGGTTTCTCTTGGCTAAGCAAGTCCATGCCATGTACATCGATTATAACGACTGACAACCCATAATAAGATTAATTGGCATGTAGACATCACTTGACCACCATCTTGGGTGAATTCCTTACGTATCATGACTTGTATAAGGTAGAGCTTTTTGAAAGCAAAACAAAGTTAGGGATGCGCATTCAATATAATCTTGCTTTAAGGCCCAAGACACGGGTCTGCCCGCAAAATTCAAATTTAATTTGATTTTTCACAATTTGTAAACTAATGCGACAAAGTAGACTTATGGCATTCTAATTTCGCCCCTAGCAATATAATCTTCACAGGTTTATATAAAAATATTTACTTGAAAGTGTCCAGTTTAAGAATTTAGTCAAAATAATGACTAATTTGTGAGTAGCTCACGAAAAACTCATTGCGGGGAGAAACTTTCAGCTTTTATAAAAAATAACGAAGGTCTGGCACGTACTGGCTCTTTCTCTTTAACAGACAGATAAGCTTTCGCATTTTTTTTAAAGAATATCGGCCAAGTTAATTGCTGACTAATATTCCCCTTTCCCCTCCAATTAAGCGTAAAGCTTGTGCTAGGAGTAGGTACGACAATAGTGCAACGGGTGAGATTTGAACCGGCGACCTTTCGGTTTTCAGTCCCCTCCTTTAACTATTGAGCTATCGAGGCTCAATTTGTATATTAAGTAAATAATAGATGAGAAAATAAACAAACCAAACCATTCATTTATTAAAATTAAATTGAATGTAAAATAAAGCAGAACCAAAAATACCGAAAATAAATAATACAATGAATTATTTATTTCGTAAATGATTATGTTGTATTTAAATAACCGTAATTTATTGTCGAGTAAATATGCCTTAAGGCCACATCTGTGGGACTGGGAAGCTGGATCGGTCGGGAAAAAAGAGTTGTTTAAACGGATGCATTAATAACGCGCGATATGTGAATAAAGCAGACTGTATTTTAGAACAAAACTAGCTTATGCTCGCAACTTCGTCCACGTGGACTACACCAATTTGAAACCCCTATTTCACCCCCTTAGGGGCCGAAATCCTTTCTTAGAGGATGCCTACGTCATAATAGCTACTGCATTCTAAATTTCAGCCCGATCCGTCCAGTAATTTGAGCTGTGCGTTGATAGATCAGTCAGTCAGTCAGTCAGTTAGTCAGTCCCCTTTTCCTTTTATATATTTAGATAAATACAACATTAACAATTGTGTTATTTGGTCTCTTTGTCGGTGCTCGAGTTCGACTTGCACTTGGCAGGTTTTTTTAATTAAAGCTACTTACTCCTAGGTACTTATTTAGTTTATCATCATCATTATGAACAACCCATCACTCACTACTTAGGTACTTAATTCGATTTAAAAATAACGATCGATGTATACCTACTCATCCAATCTTCCATCAAATAAGTAGGTAGGTATATTAGCACAAACAGCAAAAACAGGTATTTTTTAGCATTATTTTTAACATAGAGTGAAGCGTCGTAAATTAACTAGCAGCTAATTATAAAACTTGTTTGTGGAATCCGATCGACTTTTTATAGGTTCGTAACTAGTCTAAACATAGAGGTTTTGGTAATTTAAGATGTATTGGAAAATATCTTGGAATTACCTAAAATGGCCAGTACCTGCGATGGGTTGATGATGATAATAAAAAACCGGCCAAGTGCGAGTCAGGCTCGCGCAATGAGCGTTCCGTACTACAGTCGTATTTTTTCGACATTTTGCAGGATAATTCAAAAACTATGATACATAAAAATAAATAAAAATCTGTTTTAGAATGCACAGGTGAAGACCTTTCATATGATACCCCACTTGATTTAGTTATCTTACTTAGAAAATTGAAAATACTATATACATATTAGTTAACGACCACAATTTTTTTTTTTTGTGTGATGTAACAAATTCACGGTTTTCAGATTTATCCCCGAATGTCAGCTATAAGATCTACTTACCTGAAAAATTTCATAATTCTAGGTCAACGGGAAGTACCCTGTAGGTTTCTTGACAGACAGACAGACAGACAACAAAGTGATCCTATAAGGGTTCCGTTTTTACTTTTGAGGTACGGAACCCTTATAATATTGTGATTAATTGAAAAGGCCACGACTTTCATCAATGAGGAATATAACGCACAGAGAACATAACGAAGCTTTTCGTAGCTGCAATATGCCCAAAATATAATATAAAGCATATTACGAAATGTAAATTGTATACGTGTGTAGCACTTTACACGTTCTACGCGAACGAGGAAGGCAAATAGCATGTCGTGAGCGGCGACACACGGGACTTAATTGCGTCGAGCAGTTTTTTTTTTTTAGCTGTACAAAATTACTGCCGTCCTTTTTATAAACTGGTGTAACTGCCCTAAAGAACTCAAGGCATAATATACGTGACTCGCTTAAATGCCCGCGAATTCGTCCGCGCAAATATTTCCAAACCCCCCCATTTCTAAAAATCTTTTCTTCGACGGATATCTGCGTCATAAAAGCTATGTGCGTGCCAAAGCCCGATCCGTCTAGTACTTTGAGCTGTGCGTTGATAGATCATCCAGTCAATCAGTCAGCTTTTCCTTTTATACGTCATATAGATTTTGGTGTGTAATTCTGTGTGCGTTTTCATAACTAATAAAATAAAAATAAATAAAATAAACGGCAATCAACTGCAGAAAATAGAGTTATCGTCAAAAAATAATGACCCTTGCAGGATGAAATATAGTAAAAGCTATTGAGTCTAAAATGAATTAAGTAATTAATTACAATGGTTGAATAATGGGAATCTGGAAAATTAATGTTTCTAAAAAAGTTCGCTATGTAGAAACAAAATAAAAATTCACAAACACCTTGGCCTTAACCTATCATTCTCTTTTAGGAATATCAGTTGAAAATTCCCATGTTTTATGACGATAATTCAAAAACTGCTTTTCTAAAACCGTGCAAATTAATCAATATGCCATAGTATCTTTTTACGAAGGGATGTGATAACATGAATGAAGCATCATCTAAATTTTAAATTAGACAGATGAATGCTAATCATGGCTCATCTAAAATTAAGTTTAATTGTTCCTTGATGATGTATACTTATTGCACTAAATCTATTTTAATGTATGTACATAAATTACAATCACACAATTAGTTTAATGACGTGTCGAAAACGCAGTTGTAACAATAACGTAATTTCATTGTGGAATATTCATAAACATGTTGGGTAATAAAATAAAAAGAATTTGTACTGGTACATAGTTTAATTCACATATTAGGTAGGTACTATCTAAATTCTAAATTAAGGATGTCGTTGGTGATACATAGTAAAAATTAAGCCTAACGGATTCTTCAATATTTGACATAAACCTTGAAAAAAGCTTACCAATATATTTATTAATTATAGTCTCTGATAAGATTTTAATATTATTACTTTTATCATTTGTCTATGACATTTTTAAAAAAATGTGTTAGAAGCAGTATTATACGTCCATTGTGCAATAGGTAATGTTTGAACCAACGATCTTTTCCATTACAATGCACTCCCTGACCGTAGAGTTATTAAGATTTCCATCCTAATCCATATTAATTCCATACTATTAATACTATAAATGTGAAAGTGTATCTGTCAATCTGCTAGCTTAACACGACCCAGAGATTTAATCTATTTTCATGAAATATCTTACAGAGACAGCTTGTATCCCGGAGATGGACACAGGCTACCTTTTGTTCCAGAAAATCAAAGAGTTCCCACGATAAAAAATCTGATTCCACGCCGACGAATTCGTGAGCATCATCTATTATTTATTTTTATACTAGTGACCCGCCCCGGCTTCGCATAGGTGCAATGTAGAAACTAATGTCATTGAGGTGTATTTGCATCGGAAACTCTCAAATGAGAGGATTTTTTCCGACCTAATTCACATTATTTCAATTTCTCGAGGGATCTCTAATTTTTTGAGAACTCAACTATAGCTATAAACCTTCCTCTCGAATCACTCTATCTATTGGTGAAAACCGCATTAAAATCCGTTGCGTAGTTTACAAGATCTACGCGTTCATATATACAGACAGCGGGAAGCGACTTTATTTTATACTATATAGAGAAAGCTCTATAAAACTGTTTGTACGTTATAATATAATAATACACTAACACATAATAAATAACTGAAGCGACATAATATCCCATAAAAGTGACCCTAACGACATCAATGTCAGTTTCCCCGCCCGTATGTTTTATTCATAATGTTTTTCTTCGAGCCAGGCTTACGTATCTATGCAAATTGTGTAACAAAGAGCGGCCGCTGCCATTTTGTTTTTACACAACAATATACCGCTTTCTTGTTACAAAAATTAAGCTATTTAGGCTGGAAGCACACTTTTTACTGACAATTTGCTCCAGCAATAAAGTCTGTTCGCTGACGTGTCGCTACACCCGCATTTTGCATTTACTATGTTATTTTTCACTGCGTTTGATAACTAAATGTTTACTATTCTAAGAATAATATGGAATACCATATTATTCTTATGGTTATTGTAATAAAATACGAATATCTTCTCTATAATATAAAAATGAATCACTAAATGTGTTGCTCATCGCAAATCTCGAGAACAGCTGAACCGATTTCGCTAATTCTTTTTTCATAATATTCCTTGAAGTACGGGGATGGTTCTTACGGAGAGAAAAATTTAAAAAAAATCCTGAAAAAGAATCTACTGTTAGGCGGTACGAAGTTCGCCGGGGCAGCTAGTAAATAATAAATAGATATAAGTTGCGACACTATGTTAGTGAACAGACTTTACGTGGGGCTACAATAATAATCTAAGTACATATATAAAACGAAAAGACTGACTGACTCACTGACTGACTGATCTATCAACGCACAGCTCAAACTACTGGACGGATCGGGCTGAAATTTGCATTCAGATCGCTACTATGTCGATAAGAAAGGATTTTAGAAAATTCAACCCCTAAGGGGGTGAAATAGGGGTTTGAAATTTGTGTAGTCCACGCGGACGAAGCCGCGGGCACAAGCGAGTTACTTATACATATCATAATATCATTGTAAAAAGAATACTTATTTTAAAAGAGCAACCGCAGAGTTTCTTACTAATTCCTGTCGGTAGGAATTTCGAACCAGTGCGGTCCGTACAGTATTTTGACGATTCAAAAGGACTTGTAAAAGTATATAGTTTACTAGCTGATGAAATATAAATAAGTATAATTATGTCGATGCTCAAACCCCAAGGCTCAGGTGTGGTCATAATTAAGTAAGACCTTTTTATAAGCAAAAGAACAAAATAAAACAAGCCACTATAAAAACTCGATACCAATAAGAAGCCATTCACGTTACCTGCGCTAAAATCTTATTAGTTGTAAAGGAGCACAGGGCAGCCTTACATATGCGCCTTGCCTTTTCTAAGACCCACGTTGTTTTTAGGGGTCCCTTTGACGAAAGAAAATTAATTAGTTTTATAATTTTAACGTTTAAGCTATCGTGAGTGATTTCCATTATACATAATATCTCACACGGCTTTACTCACGTGTTTAGTCGACGTTAGCCCGACTAGTTTCGAACCCATCCGGGGTCCTTTTTGAAAGGGAGTCTTAACCGCGACGCGTGCACGGACTGACTCCCGGAGATATTATATATAATAGTTTTATAATTCTTGGCATAGAATTACCTACTCAGTTTGTTATTATTGTCATAATCTATATTGTGTGTTTAATAAATAAAATAAATAAAATAAAATAAAACTAAATTGTACAAAAAATACCAAGTCTGGAGGGATTTTTTCTTCTGAGAGAAAAAAATTAAAAAGGTATCAGACGGTTATTCTACACCTCATTGTTTTACTATTGACAGAGTGAATTACAGTGAGGAAACTCTTGGTTTAAATCGACGATAATATTTTAAATATAATATATAGTGTGCAAAACTCGAGTCGATACCCCGGATACGACGCAGAATTGACACCGAGTGGCCTAGTTACGCAAAGTTCGTTGACATCTAGCGTCAGTCAAATATTGATTTATTTGCAATATAACGTGAACTTTTACAAAATGTAGGATTTTTTGAATATATTTTTTCGCGTTCTTTAGTGGTATCATTATTATCAGTAATCATCAGTACCTACTATCACCTGTTTTCGTTTTCGCTAACGTTCTGGTTACGTTACACAGCCTATATGTTCGGAGGTTCGATCCGGGGCACACACAAGCTTCAATAGTTCCTAAAAATCGAAAATCGGGCATACGGGCTCTTAACTACCTACTAGATAATCACCACTCCCGTTAATCCCATCTCAGTTATTCAAATAAATATTTTAAAAAATTTAAAAAACTAAATTCTACACTAAAATCGAAAGAAGCCTTACAACAGTATTTAAAATAGTAGTAGGTACGATTAACGAACAAAGAACACCTAGCGCGCAATCCCAACTCACACTTGACCTATATTTTTTATACGCAGCAAGAAATAATTGCCTGAAAGCGATCCAATTTGGATCAAAGTAGATCGACCGTGTTTACTGTTTACCAAGATACTTAGCTGTGTTAATATAGCTTAATCTCTTTGACTCTTCAACCTAACTACTAACTTTGTTTTGCATGCTCGTGTTAGTTTGTGAACTGACTATAAATAATCTGACCTAATAATAAATTGAGCCTCAATAGCTCAGCCGGTATAGGAGTGGACTGAAAACCGAAAGGTCGACGGTTCAAACCCCGCCCGTTGCACTATTGTCGTACCTACAAAGGGGAATATTAGTCATTTAACATGGCTAATATTCTTTAAAAAAAAAAAATTACACCCATCACTACCCATATTTTCAGTATAGCTGTGATAGCCAAGTGGTTAGGCTTAGGACATCCGCCTTCCGATCGGCCAGCGTGCTAGACTATGGCCAAAAACCTTCTCTCTGAGAGGAGACCCGTGCTATGTAGTGAGCCCTATGAGGTGATAGGTTGATCATGATGATGATGAAGATGAGTATGCGTGCATTAATATTTGTCTATCACTTGTAATAGACACCGGTATAACATGTCCGACCTTAGCGCACCAAACTGTAATAACATTTATTCAAGTTTTTAGAAATGGAGAAGGCAACCCACTGTAATACAGTGTTTACTAGTGCAGGGGTTGCCCATTCATACGTCTACTAGACCTAGGTCTACTTAATTATTACTTGTTTTTTATCTGTATTATTAGTTTGTTTTTTTTGTGTTCCTCATATGTAATTTAATATGTAATAATATCCAATAAATTTAATTTAATTTAATTTAATAATTTAATTTAATTTAATTTAATTAATGGATCCATCGAACTTATCGCCAGTGTTCTCATATCTTTCTATTTTTATAGTTCCGTGTATATAACCCATATTATAAATGCGAAAGTGTGTTTCTTTGTTGGTTTATTGGTTTGTTGGTTTGTAGGGATAACTGGAGGCATAAAGCCCATTTTATCCCGAAAAACCAGAGTTTCCAAGGTATTTAAAAAAAACCACGCTGACAAACTCACGGGTATCAGCTAGTACTAAAATAATATACAAACTTCTCTATCTGGTCGTATATTAAGGCGAGTCACGTTATGTGTTTCAAACGTTAAATTTGAATTTAATAAATTGTAGAAGTCCTGTTGAAAACCAAAATTTAGCAGGTTCTGTAGTACTTAAAGACAAATATTTCCATACAAAAATTATTTGCCAAGTCAGAAATTTTAGTATTAAATAATTCGTTTTAGACTTTTATTTCGGCTTATTTCAAGATTTTATTTGATCGAGTGAAGTACTTCCTATTGTGTATCAAAGTAGCACATTCTTTAGAGAATGTCTTTTAGTATATTGTATATTTTTAGCAAGGCCATTATTTAATAGTAAATACCTAAAACATTTGATCTAGCAAACCTATTTTTTCCGCTTAGCCTCGGTGACTCGCCTTAATGTGACAAATCATGTCGGCAGCTGAATGCAAAGCTGATTGTTTCCATGCGACTTTGTCATTCAAACAATAGAACAAACAGATATATCTACACATAATAGCGAAGTCAAAATTCTCATTTTATTATGTGGTCAGATAAGTATCGACTACAGATCTAACGCAGCCTCCCAAGCTCTCTCGAGAAGTCGAGACGGCAGGTGCTAGCGAACCGGATTTGCTTAGCTTAGTAAAAAAGGTTCCATTCCCGTAGGTTTAATTTATGAGTGGTTATAAGAATAAAATATATCAGAACCATCCATGGTGGTATCAAGAATGCTCTGCGTCTCTATATAAAAAAAAAAATATTTACTTAAGCAAAGTTATTACCTACATAAAAGAGCTAACATAAAAATAATCTTTACTTTAACTTAACGGCACGGGAAATTTGGAATTTTATAATTACATATTGCTAAATTTTCTCCAGTCTGGTTTGGTGGGAGGCTTCGGCCGTGGCCAGTTACCACTCTACTGACAAAGTCACGTGTGTTTAATAAAGACTACCATACCCATTCCAAGTTAGCCCGCTTCCATCTTACACTGCATCGTCACTTAACACCAGGTGAGATTGCAGTCAAAGGCTAACTTGTATCTGAATTAGGTATTTGACTCCAATTTTTTTATTAAGTACTTTATTATAAACTACGATAAAAATAACGACTGAAAAAACTAATTAAATCGATCAAATAACAAAAAAGTTATAAGCATTGAAATATTTCTGATTAGACAGAGATAGCGATATAGCATTTTGACGTCACACCTTACTAGTAGCTTCGTGCGGTTTCATATAAATTTTCATTTTGCGAGAAAGGGATAGAAGACCCTCCCACTCCAAAATTAAAATGCCTGTAACTTTGTAAATCTTCGTTGGATTTTAATTTTTTTTTTCAGCGTACGTCATTATTTTTAATAAAGTAATAATATTTATCAAATTCAAAAGTAGTAAAATACCCAATCAGGTAATTCAAAAAAAGAACCCTGTCCTCCCGAATATGAGGCCAACGCGACGTCTGAGCAGCAAAAAACCCCAAATAAAATTTAAGCAAGTAAATTCTTTAACAACAATTAACAATGAGAGCTGCTAAGCGTGAAGCGAGAGACAACAGTTGGAACAAGACGTAATCGATTTGCGCGCCCGTGGGAAACATCGCGAAGTAAAGGCACCGCCACATTTCATTGGAACAGTAATTTGTGACAGGTGCTCGATAGACCGGGAGTGTTTCATTCCTAGAAGGCCTTTTTTATCTTGTTATTATCTTTGTATTGAAGTCTAGTTGCGCGGATCAAACAAAATAAAAATAAAATCGTTGATAGCATCCAGCTAAAAATATACTAGGTATATATAAAAATCATGATTTTTTAAAATTAATGAATTCTAGCCCCATAAACTACCGCTATACAAAAAATCACTTAATTTTTTTTATTACTATATACAGTCTAAGACCCTATCAAATTAAATTTTAACAAAATATGTTCTACATAAATATAAACGGAAAAGGTGACTAACTGATTGATCTATCAACGCATAGCTCAAGCTACTTGATGGATCAGGCTGAAATTTGGCATGCAGATAGCTATTATGACGTAGATATCCGCTAACAAAAGGATGTTTGAAAATCCAATCCCCAGGGGGGTAAAATAGGGGTTCGAAATTTGTGTACTTCACACGGACGAAGTCGCAAGCATAAGCTGGTCATTTTATAAATTAGGTAGGTATAATAAACAAGCTACTTTATGACACAAGATTAGGATAAGCAAATTACAAGAGACTAAGTTTTAAAAGCATAATAAACATAAAAATATATAATTATTTAGTAAAAATAAAACAAAATATTCCGATCATAGTTTGGATTAATTACACTAAACAAGTATTAGCATCGAAGCATCAGTGCCAGTTTTTAGGGTTCCGTACCTCAAAAGGAAAAATGGAACCCTTATAGGGATCACTTTGTTTTCTGTCTGTCCGTCCGTCCGTCCATTCGTCCGTCTGTCTGTCTGTTTCTTTGTAGGTCCTATACGATATGCGGGGAAAAATCTAATAACCGTGAATTTGTGATTACCTACATCACAAGGAAAAAAAATGTGTTCATGAACAAATATTGCTATTTTTAACTTTCAAAGTAAGATGACTATAGCAAGTGGGATATCATAACTACGGTCTGTACATTCGTAAACAGATTTTTATTTATTTTAAGGCATAATAGTTTTTGATTTATCGTGTCATTGCGCGAATCTGACTCGCACTTGGCCAGTTTTTTTAATTATTCCAAACAAGTATCGAATCTACATGTACCTACCAGTTTTTGTACTGGACGTGAACCATCTGTCCGTTGCAACCTATTACGGGTGGACCAGTTACTCAGGTTATAAACCTTTTCTATTATTAAAGTTAAATCGATGGCTTGACTTCGACTTTGATGTGTTTAAAACATCGAGTTAAGATCTTGGAGCAACAAACCTCCGTCAAGCGTCAAAAAAACTCCCCCATTATGTATTCTGAGTACATACAAAAGACATAAGATTGAGATCAATAAACATATTATGTACATACCTAATATGTTTATCTCTTTTATTCTTGTTACATCACCGTAAGAGTAGCGTCATATGATAAAGATAGCGATATTACCAGATAATTTTTAAGATCTTTTTACAGCGTTTGGATGAAACTAATTATTTAGTTTTTTCATCATCAAATAGATATTATAAGTCAAATCAAATCAAATGGTATGTTCAAAATAGGTTATAAATTACACTTTTTGAAAGTCAGTTGCTGCATTTGCAAGATGGTAATAGTGGTTATAATTTTTACGCGAACTTAAAAACTAAAGCTACGAATAAAAGAAAAGTCCTGATTCGCTCACTGACTGACACATGCATCAACGCCCTGCCCAAATCCTTGGTTAAAAACAGCTACAGAACGCTGAAATTTTATACAGGGGTTCCGTATGTATAATAATGGATAAGGCTGGATTTTTCGAGATTCCTATGGGATAGAGAATTAAGTGGGTTTTTATTTTCGCTGAGAGAAGCCGCGGGTGGTTGTTTGGTAATTAGTAAAAATACTATAATGATAAATAGTGTAATCTGTAAACCTCAAACATCCCACTCCTCCTCAGCACATCGGCCATTAAACTGAAAAGTCCTCTGTGGAGGTGCTGGAATGGTGCTATGAGGCTCTCTCGGGCATTATAAATTGTTGGGATTAGTTGTTAAGTTAAGCTAGTAATAAGTACTATGTTCCGGTCTAACTCATAATAATTATGGGTTATGTATGCCTGAAATAAAAGTCTATTTATTTAAGTGCATTGGTTTTTTGATAAAGATGCCTTTGAGATAAGTTACGCTAATGATCGATTAATCTGGTTTGACCAAAATGCCATAGGCCAGTTTACCAGTGGCAGCTGTAATACCCATTAGCCCATTAGTAAGATCAAAGTCGAACAACAATGCATATTCAACGAAAATTCTTGACACAAAAATCTCAGATAAAAATAGAATGACTATAAGCCATTCCATCGGTATCATATGCTTTAAGTAAATTTAATTACAAATTGCTACTTATGGTCCGATAAAGAATATTAATTACATTATTTAGATAAGTTCACAGCAACTCATTAACATCGACTAGAATATTAAAACTACATGGAAATTTCGGAAACCAGGTGAACAAACCCGGATGGATTATACAAAATAATACAAGACTATATTACTTTGCTATAATCTGCCTGCAATAAAAGTCATGTGGTATTTAACTATACCTATTACTTAATATTTACTTATTAAGTAATTAACTATCACTTGCTTTAAGGAAAGAAAACATCGTGAGGAAATCGGCATATCTGAGAATTATCCATAATGTTCTCAAAGGTGTGTGAACTTGATTTTGTCGCCATTTTGGCGCTGATAGCAGCAGAGAGCGTCAGAGAGAGCGTTCTCGAAACTAAATTTTAATGAGATGTCTCATCTGTCAACACGAGGACTATTTGATAAAGTGTCAATCTCTATGGTGTCAATTTTAATTCCCGGTATGCTCGGTGAGGCGCTTCGAATCGGCACAAAAAAGTACTGCCATTTTATATGGCATTCCATATCTAGTGCTACATAAATTTTTTTTTTTTAAATAGAGATAGCGAGCAAACGAGCAGACGGGTCACCTGATGTTAAGTGATTACCGCCGCCCATGAACATTTGCAGCACCAGAGGAACTGTCGATGCTTTGCCGACCTTTTAGGAATTTGTTGGTCCGCCCCTTGAATAACCCCATGTTGTAATCTAGTGGGAACACCGCTGTTGGGAGTTGGTTCCACAGTTTGCATGTGCGTGTTGTATTGTAACTACGTTTTATAAACAAATATTATTAAAATTTAGCATATATTGTTAAAATTTAGGATTTTAATAAATAAATTTTATTGCAAATGTTGATAAAGACATGTAAGATTAAGATTACATTATAAAAGGTCAAAACACCCGAGTGCAATAAATACACCATTACGATTAAACCGTAATATGTGGGAGTGTCCTAATTTCCACGGTGCTTTACAGCATGCGTCGGAACACGATAAGGCAATTATGTCGATTGTCGATAAGCGAGGGATTGACTTGGACACGCTGTTATGTAATTATCGCAACTACCCTCCAGTGCAATGTTGGGCAACAAAGTTCAAAAGTCTCAGGTTCAATTAAACGTAGGTACAAACGAATAAACGTACAAACCATAAAAATAAGGGTACATAAGTAAAGAACAAAAAAAACCTATAACAACTAGGTTATGCCCAAGACTACGTCCACATGGAGGTGGACTACACTATAAATGCCAAACAGCCCGATCCGTCGAGTAGTTTGAGCTATGCGTTGATAGCTCAGTCAGTCAGTCAATCAATCTCCCTTTCCTTTTGTATAATTTTAAGATTATGTATTACTAGCTGATGCCTGTGACTGCGTGAAATTAGGAACTCTTTGATTTTCCGGGATAAAAAGTAGCCTATGTCACTCTCCAGTGGCCCTACCGCGATTGTTTGACAGCTACAATGTCACGATCGCAATCATCTCTGATTGGTTAATGCTCGCTCACTATTGGCTACAATGTATTGTTGCAACAAAAATCGCACAAATTCAGCCAATCAGAACAATTGAGACTGTAATAATGATTGATGCAGGTTTTAGACAATCGCCCTACAGGTCTTTATCTATACCCATGCAAAAAATCACGTCAATCCGTTGCACCGTTGCGACGTGATTGAAGGACAAACCAACAAACCAATAAACCAACAAACAAACACACTTTCGCATTTATAATAAGGGTACCTACTGATGTTGCATAACTTAAGTAGAGGGCATCACTTTTGGTGCTGCGATGCAACGCAAGAAAGATATTCCGGCCTTCCGGCATCGATTACCTTCCTGATCGGTGTAGAAATGATAATATGGTAATTACGTATAATTTTTTACGGAGTTAACTTTGCATAAATTATTTACACTAGTGTAACAAATCGAGGAGAGAGAGAGAGTACAGTAAAAAATTATAATGGGGACTAAATAACAGATAATTTTTTTCGTTATTTTAGTTAAGGAAATTGTACCGTCGTCAGATGAATAATGAGCTTTTTACACTTTCCGATTCAATATCGCCGCCGCGCCCGCGCCCGACGCACCGCTGTACGACATGCGCGGCAACTTCACACTGTTATGCCCGCTCAACAACGACAAGAGCCTGCAGTACGGTGTGGTGAGTGCCACTGCAGGCTAAATTAATCAGCCGAGCTATAGTACGCAACAGGTCGAGATGGCAATCGGGGTGGGAACGCTCCGAACACCCGCACAGCCTCCGCGCTAACCCGGTGTAGGCGAGCGCGGGTGACGTGCAGGTGTGCGGGGCGTACAACCGCCTCATACCCCGACCTGTCGAGTACTATACCTACTATGAGTGTTAACTTGGTTATGAATTATTATCATTAAGAGACAAATATCACATTAGCATAAAATACCAATAATATCTTTAAAATGTAAATCGGTTCAAAACACTCTATATTCAGCGATAAGTATCCGTTATGAATTTTAATTAGTCGGTTGAGGTAAGCGTGTATTCGGAACTAAATAGATTATTACATAGAAACTAAATAGATTACTATCATTAATTCAATATCTAATGAGTATATAATATCGTTTCGGTAAATGTAAAGCGGTCGTAAACCGCTGCAAATTAGTTACAAAACATCCGAAATTCTGCGATAAACACCCGTTACAATACAATTATTAATCGGTCGAGGAAGACCGTACTAGAGTGTAAACTTTATTAATCAGTACCCTTATTAGTAATGCGAAAGTGTGTTTGTTTGTTGGTTTATTGGTTTGTTGGTGTGTTGGTTTAACCTTCAATCACGTCGCAACGGTGCAACGGATTGACGTGATTTTTTGCATGGGTATAGATAAAGACCTGCAGAGTGACATAGGCTTTATCCCGGAAAATAAAAGAGTTCCCACGGGATTTTCAAAAAACCTAATTCCACGCAGACGAAGTCGCGGGCATCAGCTAGTAGATAATAATTATTATCATTGATTCAATATCGAATGAGTTTATAATACCATTATCGTATCGTTAAATGTAAATCGGTCGTAAACCGGTGCAAACTAGTTACAAAACATCCGAAATTCGGCGATAAGCATCCGTTACAATTAACCGGTCGAGGTACTAGAGTGTAAACATTATTAATAGATTATTATTATCATTGATTTAATATCGAATGAGTTTATAATACCATTATCATATCGTTAAATGTAAATCAGTCGTAAACCGGCGCAAATTAGTTACAAAACATCCGAAATTCGGCGATAAGCATCCGTTACAATTAATCGGTCGAGGTACTAGAGTATAAACTTTATTAATAGATTATTGTTATCATTGATTCAATGTCGAATGAGTTTATAATACCATTATCGTATCGTTAAATATAAATCGGTCGTAAACCGGCGCAAATTAGTTACAAAACATCCGAAATTCGGCGATAAGCATCCGTTACAATTAATCGGTCGAGGTACTAGAGTATAAACTTTATTAATAGATTATTGTTATCATTGATTCAATGTCGAATGAGTTTATAATACCATTATCGTATCGTTAAATATAAATCGGTCGTAAACCGGCGCAAATTAGTTACAAAACATCCGAAATTCGGCGATAAGCATCCGTTACAATTAATCGGTCGAGGTACTAGAGTGTAAACTTTATTAATAGATTATTGTTATCATTGATTCAATGTCGAATGAGTTTATAATACCATTATCGTATCGTTAAATGTAAATCGGTCGTAAACCGGCGCAAATTAGTTACAAAACATCCGAAATTCAGCGATAAGCATCCGTTACAATTAATCGGTCGAGGTACTAGAGTGTAAACTTTGTTAATAGATTTGTATATTGTGCTCAATGGGGCGTTGCGATTTTATGACGGTTCGCCTGTTCTGAGGTTTTGTTCCCGAAATATTATGATAGAGAGAAATCATCTACTTATAATATGTATCTACAAGTTTACGTACTTTTTACGTAAACCAACGTATGTTACGTTAGTTTACGTAAAATGTTACATTACAGTTTGTTAACTATGGGCCTTATAAGACAGCTCAAAATCAGTCAGTGGGCGACAGAGAGGCTATTCTTGTAGTTTCTCTACGTGATCAAATCAGAAATGAAGGGATCAGTATGGGAACCAAAGTAGTACATATAGTGCATTCAAAATAAACTGGCGTGATTCCACTTGAGACCGTCTTTACTCTTTAGCAATAACAATAGGTTAACATTCAATATGCCACGTAAACAATTTGGATAATAAACCAAACACTCATAGAGCCCATTCATTTTTAAAGGAACCGGTCCAACCTCATAGTGTTGATACTTTTGAATTCACCCGCCACGACTTAATTCTATTGTTATTGTTAATGACGGTCTCAAATGGAACCACGCCAGTTTATTTTGAATGCACTATAGTAGTAGTTAGTCATCAGTACATAGTAGTCTATCTATCATGCATATAATAAGCACACTCATAAGTTCATATCTCTTTCAATTACGGATCCCCGTAGTGTCATACAGGAATTGTTAATTAACAGTTATTAAAATGTTTCCATGCGAGCAATGTAGGTATAATTGGGCGTTGCGTAATTAAGCCGTTTCACACCGCCACGGCTGAGTCAGCCATGTGATATCAAATCAGCGACTTTTTATCAAACGTCAAAACGCTCGCTTAGTAAGGGAGCTTAGTATGACATACATAGATGTAACGTCATAAACATATGACGTAATTTTTTTTTTTAATAGAGATAGCGAGCAAACGAGCAGACGGGTCACCTGAAGTTAAGTGCCGAGTGCCGCCGCCCATGAACATTTGCAGCACCAAAGGAACCGCCGATGCGTTGCCGGCCTTTTAGGAATTTGTTGGTCAGCCCCTTGAATAACCCCATGTTGTAATCTAAAGGGTTGTAATTTCAAGAACTTTTTAGTTAAATCGGTAAATAAATAAATAAAGAAAAAATACTTTTATTCAATTAAACATTTACAAGTATTTTTGAATCATCAGCTGTATATACCACTGGTTCGGAAATCGGAATGCCTTTCCTACCGAGAAGAACTAGCAAGAAACTCGGCGGTTTCTTTTTTCAATGATTTGATATACCTACAATATTCGGTACTTTCAAATGGATAGGAAAGAGAATTGGATTTTACGAATTCTGGAAGATCCTCTATTTAATAATTCCTATGATACAATTATTTATTTTTCATTCATTCCAATTTACAGCGAAATGTCAAGTGTGACGTGTCCTTACAAGCTTATGTTTTTAGGTTCCGCACCTCAAAAGGAGAAAAAATGAACATTTAATAGGATCACTTCGCTATCTGTCGTATCTGTCAAGGCCAGTAAATCAAAACCTATAGGGCTACCTAACGCGATGATCTGGAATAATGAAATTTGGCAGGTGGCAATGTCTTATAGCACGTGTAAAGGGAAAATCCGAAAAATACGACGAAACGCTTCGAGAACAGGTACGTAGTGCCCCGTCCTTTAGTTTGGCTCGTCTTGGCGGGGGCACTGCCGTGCCCTCTGATAACTCTGAATTTATTTATTACATCACAAAAAATATATTAAAAGTGTTAATTATTGTAAGATGGTACGGAACCCTACGTTTGCGAGTCCAACTCGCACTTGACTGGTTTATTAATTAATTCACGGCAAAAGAGCTAATGAGGCGCTTAAGATGTCTTTTGAATTAAAAAAAATAATGACTGCTTTATATATTGGAAAATTACCACCATTAATATTAATATCAAGTATGTTGAAGGAATGTTTGTACCTAATGTAAGTTTTTTTGCATACCTACCTAACAAGCAAAAAGTATCTTCCACGTACGCGACAGGTCGAGATGGCAATCGAGGAGGGAACGCCCCGCACAGACCCCGCCCTAACCCGTTGCGGGGGAGCGCGGGTAACGTACGGGTGTGCGGGGTGCCTCCTGCCTCGTACCCGATTGCCATCTCGACCTGTCGCGGACTATACTTGTCTTCAATTTCAAGTGCAGAGCTCATCCATATTTAGCTCTACAGTGTGACAAGGCTATCTTGGCGCGTGGCGAAAATCGGAACTAGCGTTGCCGCCAAGTGTCTCCTTTGATATTGTTTGGATATTCCCACCTTAGACTGGATCGTCACTTACCATCAGGTGAGATTGCAGTCAAGTGCTAACTTGTACATGAATAAAATAAAATATAAAAAACGCTTTTGTTCTCCAACAGCGCCCCCCTGTCAATGTCATTCAAGTGCCAAGAGAGTCTTGTCGCACTGTACCTAATCTGAAACTAACAAATTTTGTCAAATATTTGTCAAACCTAGACAAATTAATAAACATGTCGATCTACATCCTGTTTCTCTGGCATATTATATTATATTATTTTTAAAACCTACACAATATATAAACAAGTCAATGCACTTAACGATGTAGCATAAATTACATTAGAATGCAAATCTATAGGATTTCCCGTTTTGGGCTAAAAAGCGGTTGAATCAACTTTATCCCAATTCCTAGCCTAAAGACTAATATTGATATCTGTGCTAATGTATACAGGGTGGCCGGGGATGTGACGTCTAAAAGAAAAATGTAAATACCTTAATCAGTGGTTTTTCTTTTTTTTTCTTTTACTAGAGCGTTTTTGGGCATGTTTTTGTGGTAATTAATAAACATGAACTCAACTATTGCCTAAAGAATTACGGTTTACCTAGGCATTATGAAACATGACCAAAATTTTATCGAAAGTTCAAAATTATCATGCGAGCGCAGTGGGCACAAAACTTCAAGACTTAAAAAAAATGACGCTAATGGCATCTAAGTATTTTTAAAAACTTTAATGGACTTACCACTTTAGAAATAATTTTAAAAAAAAACTTAACCTTACCTAATAGGGGTTTATTTGATGTAAAAGGTCTCCGGTCAGAGATTTAGAAATTATAAAATTCCAAACCCCTGCCCGGAATCGAACTCGGTGCCTACCACTATAATAAGACCACAGCGTTTACCACTGCGCCAGGGAGGTCGTCACCTATAGATAGATTAAGTAAATAAAATGATTATTCAAACATTTGAAGATATCTATTCGAGTAGAGTCCTCGTTATAGCTATCGATTTTATTTCGATACACTTTTTATAACAACAATTGGCACCCAATTACCAGTGAAGGAAGGTCTGTACCTACTCTGTTAGAATATTCTTTGCTATATAAAGGTGAGGGCATATTATCTTTCAATTCAATTCAATTCAATTCAATTTATTTATTTATCTTTGAAGCAGTTTTATTTAAAAACACGTAGGTACTTTATAATTAATGTTTAGAGAGTATAATCACTATCCATTACTACCCATATTCTAAATGCGAAAGTGTGTTTGTTTGTTGGTTTATTGGTTTGTCCTTCAATCACATCGCAACGGAGCAACGGATCGAAGTAATTTTTTGCATGGGTAACATGGGCTTTAACGGTGAAGGAAAACATCTTGAGGAAACTTGCATGTCTGAAAGTTCTCAGAGGTGTGTGAAGTCTGCTAACTCGTACCTACTTGGCAAGCATGGTGGATTATGACCTAAACCGTTCTCATTCTGAGAAGAGACCCGTGTTCAGTAAGGATACATGGTACGGCGTACGCCACTGACGTTGTTATGCTAAATTTAATTTAAGGCCTACTTAAAGTTTTCATGATAAAAGTCGGTCGGCTTCATTCCACTCTACAGGTGTGCGATGCGCCTTAGACGTATAGTCCAAAATCAATTGGCTACGTCGTAAATACTCGTATTTTTTGCTTAACATGGCCACGCATACATTCTCGAGATTTGCGTAGGCGATTGGTAATTCAATAGGCAATAGGCATTGAGCAACACGCTTTAAAGATGACATCATAATCATCGTCAACCGATAGACGTTCATTCAGAGGCAGATTATCCCTAAGGAAAACTAAGCACATGTCTAGGGGCGCGATGTTACAAAGGGGCGCGCGCGATCACGTAGAGTTCCATTACCTGGCCTACCTAATTATCCCTACTAAAGTAATTTTATCTTGGAGTGACCGAAACTGCCTCTTTTTTAATAAAGCAAAGCGTCATGACGTCGTGATGTTCTTCACTCGTTCACATAAATAATATAATCACCAACAACTATGCAATGAGACGATTCCTCGTTCTTTTGAAATTAGTTAGTAAAAATGGGGTTATTCAAGGGGCGGACCAACAAATTCCTAAAAGGCCGGCAACACATCGGCGGCTCCTCTGGTGCTGCAAATTTTCATGGGCGGCGGTAATCACTTAACATCAGGTGACCCGCCTGCTCGCTTGCTCGCTATATCTATTAAAAAAAAAAAAAAAAAATTAACATGGCTGTTAGAGGGGCGCCTAAGAGGTGCTTGCCTAGGGCGCATCTACATTTAATCCGTCTCTGCGTCCATTGCTGATATAGGTCTCTTAGAGGGACTTCCACACGCCATGATCTTGCGCTACTGCAATCCAGCGGCTCCCTGTGACTCGTTTGATGTCTTCTGTCTACCTAGTGGGGCATCTTGCAACTAGCACTTTCCGATGTGAGGTCGTTAGTTGGGGTCCCAAGGTGTCAGGTTCTAACACCTATGGACCCCAAAGTGAATCGATTTTTCAGCTATGTGCCCTGTCCATTGCCACTTCAGCTTCAAACCCCGCTGAATTATGTGGGTTACTTTGGTTCTTCTACGGATCTCCTCATTTTTGATATTTTGTAATTTATTTATTTCCATAAAAACAAAAGATTACAATGTTGATTTCTTCGTGCTCGTAAGCGCTTGGCGGCTTGTATTTCTGATCACGTAAAGAAACTCGAAACATAGCTCTTTCCATCGCCCGCTTAGTGACTCTCGGTGTCTAACAGCCGTACTCAGAGTCGCTAATCGTTACTTAAGATTGTGTTAAAACGAGACAGATTTATGTGAGAGATATTGCTCTGTCTCGTTTTAACTAAACTTAAGTAACGATTAAGTGATTCTGAGTGCGGCAGTATGACATCATGGCAATCATAAATTAAACACGCAAATGTGTTTTATAATCCGTTTTTTACCTTTTATGGTTAAAAACGCCAAAAAAATATATATTAGAACGGTAAAATATCTCAGTTCACAGGAAAACAAAAAGTTTAAGTGAAACATTACCTTAAAAAAAAAACAAGTTTAAAGCAGGTTTAAATTAAAATTCAATACATACTAACGACAATCATACATTTAAACACACTAGCATTTTACTTTCTGGATCTTTTATTGGACCCAGTGGTCAGGTGCTTTGGCAGAGAGTGACGTTGCGTATATCGTCTCTCTTGAAGAAAGGAGCTTTACCTGACGAGCTTTAGGCGATAAATTGTACGTACATTTATATCAATCATAGAATGATAAATCTTATCTTTGAGCGCATAGAGTTTCTTTTTCTTTCTTTTATTTTTGTATTGGCGTTGCAAATTTTATTTTACGATTGTTATCTATAAGTCACGATGTTTTGTTTTTATAACTGATTCGTAAATTATTGAATTATTCACTAAAAAACATAATAAAAAGATTCCTTTCCGGTTATGAAATCGCAATTTAGTTGTTTTAAAAACTATCTAGATAGTACGAATATTCATAATTCTTACTAATATTATCATAAATGCGAAAGTGTGTCTGTCCGTCTGTCTGCTAACTTTTCACGGCCCATCCGTTCAATCGATTTTGATGAAATTTGCTTAAGAGATAGCTTGCATCCCGTGGAAGGGCAAAGGCTACTTTTGATCCCAGAAGATCAAAGAGTTCCCACGGTATTTTTAAAGCCCTAAATCAGTGCAGCGCAACTCATGTGCGTGGGCACCTTTAAACTGATAATGTGTGGCACAATTTTCAAAAAATAAACGCCTTTTCTTTCTTCTTTTTTATTGAAAATATTGGAATGTGCGAAAGACGGGGATAATCAAAGTAATAATACTGAGTTCTGCTAAGCCACAAAGGTTGTTACAAAAATGGCTTCCATGAACTAAACAGCAGAGGGACAAAACCGAGACGAAAAGAAAAAATCTCTCAACATCAAACACCCAACACCTGCCCTAATTACGTAGGAAAACGTATCGAACCTGTTATACAAAAACCGTAACCACATGTTGTGCGGCCCAAAAACTTATGTATTCGTTTCTACATGTAAGGAAATAAGGTTGAAATTTTAATGTAGGATTAGTTTCGCAACCGCAAAGTTTTGTTTGTGCTCTCATCTCGGAGTAAATCTACTTTTTGTTGCAACTACTCACTTGATCTAGTGTCTTTTTTAGGGATCCGTCGTCAAACATGTTTTGTTTAATTTGTTTTGGTCCCTATTTTACTGAAAAATCAGAATAATTTTAGAATACCTACTAGCATTCATAATCACGGTGACCGATTACTCTATGAATGAGAAGGATTTAAGCCGTAGTCCACTACGCTGCGGGAGTGCAGATTAGAAAACTTTTCAAGCGGTTAAGGTTTCTTCACGATGTTTTCCTTACTTAAACATCACTTATTATTTTACCCGAAAGCGACGAAGCCCAAAGGGTGGGTTATGTGTTCCCTGGGATGCAAGCTATCTCTGTCCCAAATTTCGCCAAAATCGGTTAAACGGATGAGCCGTGAAAAGCTAGCAGACAGACAGACAGACGGACAGACACACTTTCACATTTAGATTGGATTGCTTAAAACGAACATACATAACTATATAATACTAGCTGCCCTGGCGAACTTCGTTCCGCCTAACAGTCGATTCAAATTTTTCTCTCCGTAAGAACCATCCTCGTACTTCAAGGAATATTATAAAAAAAGAGTTAGCGAAATCGGTTCAGCTGTTCTCGAGATTTGCGATGAGCAACACATTCAGCGATTCATTTTTATATATAGAGAAGATATAGGTAGTTACTTCGCTATTCTATGATTGTATATAGTATTTGATGTCATACTAACATAGGTCCTAGTTATTTAAGCCGCACCACCTGTGCTTGGTATAATATTTCCATCATCCGATCCATCAAATCATTTCTGCTTAGCACATGTAAATTTTATTGACGAACCAACTATACCTACCATCTAAACTGATATGATATTACTTATGGAGTAATCTAAGAAGTGAACAAACAAATTTTAATCTTACTAAGCTATGCTCGCGACTTCGTCTGCGTGGACTACACAAATTTCAAACACCTATTTCACCCCCTTAGGGATTGAATTTTCAAAAATCCTTTCTTAGCGGATGTCTACGTCATAATAGCTATCTGCTTGCCAAATTTGCGTTGATAGATCAGTCAGTCAGTCAGCTTTTCCTTTTATATATTTAGATATCATCATCATCATCACCATCAACCAATAAACGTCCACTGCTGGACATAGGTCTCTTGTAGGGACTACCACACGCCACGGCCCTACGCCGCGCCGCCTGAATCCAGCGGCCCCCTGCGACTCGTCTGATGTCATCCGTCCATCTAGTAGGGGATGGTTACTTTGGCTCTCCTACGGATCTCCTCATTTCTGATTTGATCACGTAGAGAAACTCCAACCACAGCTCTCTCCATCACCCGCTGAGTGACTCTGAGCTTTTTTATGAGGCCCATAGTGAGCTAGGCCCATATTAAGATATAGAATAGATTAAACTTATTGTTTCTTGATAGAGAAAAGTCAGCAGCAAACGAGAACTATCTAAAGAAAAAAGTTTTCCTTATTAGCATGAGTATGGAACCCTAACGTATGCTTGACTTAGTACGAGATTGACCAGCTTTTTTTTTTAATTCAAGTCGAACGTCAACCTTGGTTGTCATTTTATATGTGTCTGCGGCTTTATTGTGGTTTCGTTTACTAATAATTTAAAAGATAAAGTCGAAAACTAAAACGGTAATATAGGTATATAGATAATATACGTATATAGTATAGAATATATACGTATATAACGGTAATATAGGTATATAGATATTATAATATTATTAAGTAAGTGCCTATATCAATTTTGTAGTATAAAATACTTTTAACATAAATCCAAAATTAATAAATTAATTATAACTAGTTAGGTACCTATGTTACCATACCATATGTTTTCTAAAACTCTTAGTAAATAAACTTAGTTTATAAAGTTTTAGTAAATAATCAGGTCAGACGATAAAAGTTGTACCAGTTTTACTATAGTAACAAAAATGAATAATTCATGAGTATAAACAATGTAAAACATAAAAGTTAACGAGCTCTTTACAAACTGCCAGATAATTTAATTAAATAGGTACAAGATTACAAATTAAATTATATTTAGAAAACAGTAAAATATAGTGACGTAATAACTATTAATTAATTTAAACACCTAAGCTACTTCTAATATTTCATTAATTTTTGTTACAAAATATTGCAAAATATTCAATATTTTTTTAGGTTAATACAGTCAATAGTACAAAGATCATATTCTAAGTTGTAATATTAATGCAGAAGAAATATTTTGTGAGTTGAATAAAAGTTACTTATTAATTATTAAGGTTGCAAATATGATTAAATAAATAAAATCCAGCTTTTATTGAGATAGAAACTTGATATTAAGTAATTTTAACATTCAAGCTTAGATAATTGTAAATTATCTGAGCATTCAAGATTAAAATATTAAAGTCGGGTTAATTTATGAGTAGGTAGATAAAAGCTCAAAATAAGTTTTGAAGCCTAAAACTTGATGCAACTAAAACAAAAAAGATAACAAATCGCAACAACGACAAAAAAATAAAATAAGAACACAACAAACATACCTGAAATGAAATCGCAATCCATACACAACAACAAAAGTTTGTAACACACACAACAATATTAGTTTAATTCCAATTTGGAAATATTGTCAATATCATAAAACAACAATCGAACAGAACACGAAAGCGCGCGAAACGTCGACGCGTCGCGCGGGTATCATGACATCGAGTTGATACGCGACTGGCGATGCATCGAGATGGAGATCAAACCCGCAGCATTGCAACAATGATAAGCGCACGCATCTGTTGATGGAAACTTATGACATCAGTACCCTTATTATAATAAGAAAGTGTGTTTGTTTGTTGGGTTCTTGGTTTGTTGGATTGTCCTTCAATCACGTCGCAACGTTGCAAACGGATTGACGTGATTTTTTGCATGGGTATAGATAAAGACCTGGAGAGTGACATAGGCATAAAAAACCTAATTCCACGCGGACGAAGTCGCGGGCATCAGCTAGTATTATGTATTTCCAAATGAGACATTTTAATTTGTATCCCACTTTTTGAGTTGCGTTTATTATGAAAGTGATAATATAGGCACCTGATTGGGCATTTGTTATAATACTAGCTTATTCCCGCGACTTCGTCCGCGGGGACTACGCAAATTTCGAACCCCTATTTTACCCCCAGGGGTAGAATTTTTAAAAATCCTTTCTTAGCGGATGCCTACGTCATAATATGTAGCTATCTGCATGCAAAATTTCAGCCCGATCCGTCCAGTGGTTTGAGCTGGCGTTGATAAATCAGTCAGTTAATCACTTTTCCCTTGTAGGTATAATATTATAGAAAACAAGAACAAAAACAGTTTGTGATAGGAACTGTGCAAAAAATTTGCAAACTCCTGTAATAGAAATTTCCGTTGTCTTGCCAATTGTAAAATTGCAAGAATCTACTAACAATCGATAGAGCTGGCACTTGTAACACTGCACATTCTGTGTAACACCTCTTAATCGAGGCATAAAAGAAGTCCGACACGTAAACACGGCATTATTATGGCAATTTCCCTGTAGTAGAAATTGCCGTTGTCGTGCAAATTGTAAAATTGCAAGAATCTACTAACAATCGATAGAGCTGGGCTGGCTTTTTGAGAAAATAAACTCTTTAAACCTAAACCTAATTTCCCTGTAGTAGAAATTGAAAAAAAAATTAAAAATCTTTATTATTCTCTTAAAATTTAAAAGTAAAGAACGGTAACAACTGCTTTAGTTAGAAACTGTGTTACAGTTGTTAACGCCCACCTCCAGATTAAGAAATTAGGTACAAAAGAAATAAAAAGAAAAAGCACAATGTTAAAAATCAATGATAATTATGTTAGATTAATATATATATATGTGTGTGTGTGTGTGTGTGTGTGTGTGTGTGTGTGTGTGTGTGTGTTTGTATGTTTTTATGTGTATAAGATGTGTTAATTCCCGTTGTCTTGCAAATTGTAAAATTGCAAGAATCCACTAACAATCGATAGAGCTGGCATTTGTGGCAATGCACATTCTGTGTAACGCCTCTTAATCGAGGCATAAAAGAAGTCCGACACGTAAACACGGCATTATTATGGCAATTTCGGTCCATGGGAACCCAATGGCAAGCAATTCTCCGAGTAACAGGCGACATGCCGCGCAAACCGATCGACACTGCAGTCTAAAGCTTAGCCCACACCTGCGACTTACATTTTTTAATCCATAACTAAAAGCAAAAGTTGAAGCGTTAAAACGGCTACCGAAGACGCAACTTGTTATAGATACTTACTTAATAATAATATGTAGGTAATTGTTTTTAGATTAACAATTGATAAATTGTAAACCCTCAGAAAAAAAGAGGTTATTTATTTATTTATTTATAAAAGGAAAATCTGACTGCTTGAATGATCTATAAACGCACAGCTCAAACCACTGGACGGATCGGGTTAAAATTTGGCACGCAGATAGCTATTATGACATAGACATAATAGCTATCTGCGTGCCAATCAAGAAAGAAACGCTAAGAAAGGAAATTCGTGAAAATTCAACCCCTCAGGGGGTAAAATAGGGATTTGAAATTTTTGTAGTCCACGCGGATGAAGTCGCGAGCATAAGCTATCAGCCGTTTTGAGGCCATCACCTTTTATCGAGATATCACCAAGTACGAGTAGGTCCATAGATTAAATTTTTACTGCGTGACAGTTATGAGAAAAATCTTTTGCCGGCTCATTTTCAAAAATTTGATCCCACGTGCATTTAGTTTTACTTCAATCGCGGGTAAAGATTACACGCTATATCTAAATATATAAACGGAAAAGTTGACTGACTAACTGACTGATCTATCAACGCACAGCTCAAACTACTGGATGGATCGGGCTGAAATTTGGCATGGAGATAGCTGTTTTATCACGTAGACATCCGCTAAGATAGGGTTTTTGAAAATTCAACCTCTAAGGGAGTAAAATGGTGGATTGGTAGTCCACGCGGACGAAGTCACGAGCATACGCTAGTATTTTTATATATGCCATGTTTCGGGCAATTGACAAACTCAGGTGTGGCCGTACCTTAACTGTTTGGAACCTTTCCATTCATTTATTTTATTCATGAAGTACCAGGAAACCTGCGATCGGGATATTTGGCAGAAGATAAAGTGGGAAAAAAGACACTGCAATATTTTCATGTACCTTATTGTAACAACCTACCGCAAAACTCTGTACCTACGCGACCGAAAGTAATGTACATCGGCCTTTAGAATGACATTTCGGCTCTGTAGAGCGTTGTCTCTGTCATTCATCCATACTAATATTATAAATGTGAAAGTGTGTCTGTCTGTCTGTCTGCTAGCTTTTCAAAGGTTGCCTGGTAGAGATTGCTGTGAGCAATAAGGCCGCCTTTGCATACAATTTTTTTTTTAGTTTTAGTTTCTTTGTTTTTGTGATGTTATGTAATTTTTTTGTATGCAATAAAGTATTTCTATCTATCTATCTATCTATCTATCCACGCGGACGAAGTCGCGGGCATCAGCTAGTCTAAAATAAGTAGGAAGAGAAATCGCTACTTGCTAAGTAAGTGGCCGCTCCATCTTCCTTGAACATAAGACGCGATCTCATCTCACGCCCCCAAAGAAACTGTCAGATCATCTCTGAGGACAGGTTTCTTCACACCACATCATTACACAACAACTTATAAGTACCTAATAAGCTAAGTACCGTACTGACACAGACTAAAAGATATTATAGAACTCTCGCAGACAGACGTGTTAAAAAAGTGAGGCCAATTGTGTGTCTTGCACTAGTGTATACCTATACAAACTTAGGTCATAAGGTCAGGTATCTAACTGGCTTATTTTTACCTGACTGCGGCGAAGCCCAAAGGAGGGTTATGTGTTTTACCTGTATTTTTTTATTTTTAAACGGTTAAGCAAGGTACGATCACATTGAAACGATTGCGGATTAAAAAATATAAAATTATGTCTTACCAACATAAATGTATTGCGGTGCATGCAATAATGTAATGCACTTTAGTCATATTGTTAGGAATAACGCAAGAAGCATTGTGAAACTCATGATTACTGGCAAAGAGAGAAAAGTCTTTGTCAAACTGGACTAGAGAGGCAACCGACATGCATAACTGTAATGATATTCGCAAGTTTGGAACATCGTTGCAAAGTTGCCTGTCATCGGTGTTCTTCAGGATAATATATTTCGGAGAGTGTGCCGAAAAACTTTTCAACCTGGTTCCTCCTTCACCCTTCTACTATCGTACCGCAAGGCATGGTCAAGGTCTGATTCCGTACGTAGTCGAAATTCCACCGATACTTACAAAGCGATTTGCCTCCTCATTTCTAATCCGAACCGCTATGATTTGGAACACCCTTCCGGCATCAGTTTTCCCCTCCAAGTATGTCGAGAGTGAAAATTCATCTTCTAGGTAAGCGCGCTCCATCAAGGCTGCATCATCACTTGCCAGGACTGATTGCAGCCAAGCGCTAGTCTATAATTTTTTTGGAAGGCTTTTAATGGAAAGAAATGGCGGATGTTATGTTGCTTGGTAATAAAATCGGCTTCTTTTTTCCTACTTCGTTTATCAGCAGACATGCAGTAGTAGATACGTTTTCGGTCTATTTTTTTGCTTAATCTGTGCATAATAATAAGATGTGCGTAATGTAGTAGTACTGGTCATAGTCAAGTTACAGCATAGCATGACTGAGTATCTAATACTCAGTAATTTGTCTAACCTAAGACTTAGAATAATCTTCAGAAAATATAGAGCTAAAAAGAAAGCTAGCTTTTTAATAGTTATAGCCACTGGGAGAAAATTGTGACGTTAGACATAATCACTACTCATATTATAAATGCGAAAGTGTGTTTTGTTGGTTTGTCCTTCTATCACGCTCGTATCGAGAGAACGACGCTCTTAATATTTTTGGTTTTATTTATGTATAATCTCTTTATATAAAAATGAATCATTGAATGTGTTGCTAAGCGCAAATTTCTAGAACAGCTGAACCGATTTCATTAATTCTTTTTTTTAATATTCCTTGAAGTACGAGGATGGTTCTTACGGAGAGAAAAATTAAAAAAAAATTGAATCGACTGTTAGGCGGAACGAAGTTCGCCAGGGCAGCTAGTTGACTTATATATTACATAAATAAATAATAAATAAATAAATAAAAATCTTTTTTATTCGTATAAACTTTTACAAGTACTTACGAATAGTCGGATGCATCTACCACTGGTTCGGAATGCCTTTATACATACTTCGTTTGGACAGGGACACAACAAACAAAATGGCACCGACTCAGTGGTGCTCATGCACTACTGCACCAATGCAAACTCAGTGACGTCTGGATTTCAAACGGGTCGTTCATTAGTATCTAAGAGGTGGCGCTGATTTATTTAGTTTCTAAACCGTGAAAAATTTTGTTCGCTTGGGCATATCTTGTCATTTATATCGATGATTACCACCCAGATACTGCATTCATTGAAATTGTAGGTCATTGTTATAGTCATATGGAAACGATACCGTTCTTACATCAACCGATAGAACAGGTAATGGCGAAGAAAATACACGTTTTTTGTACTACTGGAATTAAAAGAACTTCTACATTACTCTGGACTATTTTCACATCCTACTTTCGATCATAATGGCATATCAAGACCTTCAATGTATTGCGTACAATAATATGTAGGTAAAAATGTACAGGTCGACATGGCAATCGGGGAGAGACCGCCCCGCACACCCGCTTAGGCCCCGCGCTAACCCGGTGCGGGCGAGCGTGGGTAACGTGCGGGTGTGCGGGGCGTAAATAGGTAGGTCATATAGCACAAGTAAAGGAATAAATCCGAGAACCGTGCATTTGTGGAAACATCACAAAAAATATTAAAATGTGTTCATGGACAAATAATTAGTATTTTTCACCTTTCAAAGTAAGATTATTTATTATACCAAGTGGGGTATCATATTATTATAAAAGGGCTTTACCTGTTGATTCCAAATCAGATTTCTATTTATTTTGATGCATTATAATAATTAACTTAGTTATAGGTGAGAGCAAAAGTAACAACACCTATTTCAAAAACGTAAAAATGGCGTTAGAACATTGTTGTTACTTTTTGCTATATTTGCTAAACGTTGTGACAAAATATACAAAAACTATACAATCTTGGTGTATTGAAGAAATAGGTAGGTACTACTTACGTAAAATATACCGTTCCGGGTACTCTTGAGTTACGAACGACAAAAACTGTTTTGGTGTCGCAAATTATTTCGCAGTGTAGTCCCAACTTTACACATTCTTTGTTCATACGAAATGTTACCATAACTACATCGAAATAAATACTATATTCGTATGTAATTTGATTCACATAATACACCGGGTGTTACCCGTTATTTGACACAAACAAGGTCGGTATAGTCCGCAACAGGTTGAGATGGCAATCGGAGTATGAGGCAGGGGGGCGCCAATTTTATGATTCTAGGTCAACGGGAAGGACAGACAGACAGTCAACAAAGTGACCCTATTAGGGTTCCTTTTTTCCTTTTGAAGTACGGAACTCTAAAAATGTTTCAACCTTTGTCCGTTATATACTTTGAACCATCCAACCAATTTGTCCAAATCCAAAACAATTTCATTAGAAAGGCAATAATGCGAAGACGGGTTTAGACCACTAAAACAACGCATTAGGAATATTCTTTTTTAGCGTAGTTGCAGTAGCGCACGCTGTGTATCCGGTAGTTTCTATAAAATTCAAAAATAGAATTAGGTAAGTATAGGTTCCTATTCTGAAAAAATCTAATCAAATTCAGCGAATCAAGAAAGCATATTCGCACGCCTTCGATATTCAAAATTCGCCATCTGGCACCCATTCGGCCATCTTTAAAAAGAAAACTGGCCAAAGAATGTACCTCGGTCAGCCGACTTTTGCACCTGTCACTTATCTCCGAAACCAGTCCACAACGGATGTGTCGAACGTTAACCTAGAGCGAACGGGACAAATATATAAGCGTGCCGAACGACAGAGATGAAATATATAAAACTAAATGTGTTAAAAAGAGATGAGGGTAACGTCGCGTGGCGTAAGAATAAGATGGAAGTTATTGGTAATCCTGCTTTGCTTGTTTTATTAAATAATCCAGTTATAATAAGAAAGCGCCCCGCTCTTGTGAGGCTTCCTAAGGAGTTGATACAGATTATAGCCTTTATTAGTATTGGGAAAAGGGTTATAAAGTGAGGCTATAATGGCTCATGTGACAAGTTCCCAAATATGGTGGGGTCTTGTATTGTAAACAGCATTCGATGCGAATCTTTGTGGTGCAGTTATAAATGAATGGTGTTAATGTTTAAAAACATTACCGATTGTGTGGATATTTTCTGTGGTAGATTTGATTTTTGGACATAGGTCCGGCCTTGCGCCGCTTGAATCCAGCGGCTCCTTAGAACTCGTTTGATGTCGTCTGTCCACCTACTGTCGAGCTTTCCGGTGCGAAACCGCCATTCTTGGCACCCTAAGGGCTAAGGTGCTAGTTACTAGAAGTCCCGCAAATTGCTATTGCGCTGGAACCATGTCTCATTCACATCAAAATGACGTCATTTTGACGTCAGACGAAATAAAAATATACCATCAGCTCGAAACTTCAGTCTAGTGCTGACGTCACTAAAATGGCGACCACGCGCATTAGCAATTTGCGGGGTATAAGGCATGGAGTTAGTAGGTATCAGTTTTTCGATATGACCCTTACGGCGCTTGTGCACTCATCCGTGATTTTACGGATCCGTGAAAAAAGTACGAATCGAATGTACGTATTTGTATGACGGCCACTTCGAAGAATCACGGAAACGAACCGAATTCTCATATTCTCAATCTGAAAGAATTTGTTGTGGGCTCTTCTCAGACCTGGGCGCGTTTGGGACCCTCGTAGCTTTAGTTTTAAGTTCGCGTAAAAATTATCACCACTATATCATCATCTTACAAATGCAATAACTGACTATCAAAAAGTGCCTACTTTGACTTTAAAGTACTATTATATACCTATTCTATGCTTTTACTTTGACTTTGGCTAAGTAACTATTAGCTCAACTCATCTCTAAATAACCATCGGATGACTGCCTTAAAAACGCACCTAGCATACAAAACACAGATTTGGTGTGGAAGTGCATAAGGCAAAGAAAGAACACAAAATTCCAATACTGTATTACAAATCATGGCAAACGACACACCTGGGACGCAACATGTTTTGATCAAGAATTGTTATTGTGTTGAAAATATACACTTTTAATGGGCTTTGTTTGCACAACAGTCCTATTTTTCAGAAGCACAGTAACACAAGTCGCGATAGCCGATAGGGTGTCACCGATTCAGTTTTTCGAGTAGGTAAGGGAGATTTAGGTTTTCAAAAATATACTGACTGATCTATCAACGCAAAGCTCAAACCACTGGACGGATCGGGCTGAAATTTGGTATGCATGTAGCTATTATGACTTATTTTGTACAGAAGCAGGCTTTACTTTGCGGAAGTCCATGATATACAATGAACCAAAAGCTTAATTTGCTGTAATCCGCTGAAACAGGTCGAATCTATATGGTGCAACATGCAGCATGCGAAATGCACCGCCCGCCCTCCCACTGCTAAACATGCAGGAAGAAGCAGCCACCAGGCAAGCAATACGCACCACCACCACGCAGCACCACACAAATCCCAAACACACTCGACGCACGTTTCGCCCCGACACCAGAGCATCCTCAGGAGATGTAGACCTTACAATGCACAATTGCAAAGGTGTTACTTTGCACCATATAGATTCGACCTGTTTCAGCGGATTCCAGCAAATTAAGCTTTTGGTTCATTGTATTATGACGTAGACCTTCGTTAAGAAAGGATTTCTAAAAATTCAACCCCTAAAGGGGTAAAATTAGGATTTCAGCCGACGCGGTTCGTCCTCGGGTATAAACTAGTTTAAAATAAATGAATAACGCTTTAAAAGCAATACCTATTGAAACGAATAAAAAAGAAGCATTTATAGAACATACAAACTAGCAGCAAATATCTCCGGTGCACAATAACACCTCGTTGGGTCGCGCCGCATCCCAGGTGTATAGTTGCAGTGATTTGTTGCATTGCATGCCGCGCGCAATTTTGTGTTCTTCCCACCTCACTACATTTTCCAAACATTTTAAAGAAATGAGTAAGTAGGTATGAAGTTTTGGTCTATCTAGTCTATACTTCTATACTAAGTAATATTATAAAGAGGGAGAATGTTTGTAAGTTTATTTGTAGGGGGTAAGTGGTAACCTCTGGAACTACTGAACTGATTTTGAAAATTCTTTCACCAGTTACATTATTCCGGAGTAACATAGGCTATATTTTATTTTCAAAAAAAGAGATCCCGACAAAATTGTAAAAGCTACCCGTGCGAAGCCGGGGCGGGTAGCCAGTTCGTCTGTATGTTTATCAAGCGATCGTAATCCTGACTAAACCCGGATCAAACGCTAACTGCGTGTGCTGAGAATAATTTCCATATATTTGTGAGCCGGTATCGTATTTAGTCGCTGTAAGCCCTCTATACAGGTTCTATGGGTCAGGGTGTAAAGGTGGTGACACACTCAGCTCGTCGTAAAATTATCATATTTTATTTTATTTATACATCTAAATATATAAAAGGAAAAGCTGACTGATTGACTGGTATGGATTGGTATGACATAAATAAATACGGAATTTTGAAAAGTCGTAGAACAAAAGTTGTTGCCGAGAGCTTTATGTCATTTTTTATTTAACCCTGTATAGGTAAATGCGAATGCGGAAGTGTGTATGTTTGGTAGTTTTTATTCTTCAATCACTTCGCAACGGATGACGTGGTTTTTTTTATTATCATCATTATCATCATGATCATTCCATTACTGGCACATACAGCACGGGTCTGATTTTTTTACAACTTACAGTTCATTTTAATTTAAATATTCGAAAAAAAAAATATTCATTGATTAGAAGTTAAAAATTTAAATTTTACAAATATACAGATTTATACATTATATTATTTTAATTATACAATAAACAATGTCAAAAATTCTTAAAACTAAAACTAAAATGTACTTAAATTATTATTATTTAGTAACAACGTCGTCAAAAAGGCCACCTCTGGTTGCCCCCTGGGCCAAAAGTACGCTGAATGGCGATAGCCAATCTTTGGATCAGGTAGGCCCCAGAGTGCGGATCGCAGCCTCTTTCTCTTAGGGTGGAATTTATAGAGCGCACTCTGACTTTACTTAGACTTAAGACAGAATAAAAACGAGACAGATGTATATAATTGAGATGTATTTTAATTGAATTTACTTTTTTTGGCAACAATTTGTTTTTCCCCCGTAGTCTTTAAATAAGCTTTCGTCTTGCTCTCGGTGTGTCACGTGCGTGCCACTAATTTCAGTTTTAAGCCTCCTACCAAATGGCTTAACCATATTTACAGGGAAGTTTCGATGTTTACTCGGATACCTATGTGTAGTTCATGTGTGTTATGTGCAGTTAGTGTGTAGTTTATGTGTAGTTTCATGGGGACCCTTTGCACAGAGTTGTCTTAACATACAGAGTGTAACCAGAACGCTGGCAAAAATTTAGCGTTATTGTTATACTACCTAAACACAATCCAGTACCAATAACCATTTGCTTCATTTTGTAGTTTTAGTGATTTAGTATTTTTAAAACCCGCAATGTATATCGTGCAAAAGTCGGGACAATGCTCCACCTACGACGCGGCATTGACTCCGAGTGGCCTATTAACGCAACGTTCGTTGACCTCGAACGTCAATCAGATGTTTTATTTGCATTATATCGTAAACTGTTACAAAACTATAGAATTTTTTACCTAATATTTTCTTCGCGTTTCTTTGTGGTATCATAAAGAGCTCCTGTGCCTGTGATTTTTTTCGGTAATACTTATCTCACATTTTCAAGTATAAAATACTAGCGACCCGCACCAATATATTATTACAATTTTCGTAGAGATCGATAATAATTTATTTGAAAATAAAATATAGCCGGTTACTGAAGAATTTGTACTGGTGAAGGGATTTTTTTAAATCGGTTCAGTAGTTCCAGATATTACCCTCTACAAACAAACATACAAACTTTACCTCTATTTATATTTACCTTGACCTATTAGTATAGATTAGAGCTGAGGAAAAAATGCCCGTGGAACTCAATTCAGATTCTCTGAGTATCGTTTAATAAGACTTAAATAAACCCATATCAGTTCCGTAACTCCCGAAGTAGCGGCACTCGAATAGATTTATATTTAAATTCCAATTGCTCTGTATTACAGTCTACAGTCGAGATTTTATGCCTTCTTCGCGATAGGGCGCTGACAAACGCTCGTTTTTGTCTCTCAATACTATAAACTGTGGCTACGTGGTTGCTCCAATAAGACTCCGATCACATTGCATATCTTCTTCTATCTATAAATATATAAAAGGAAAGGGTGACTCACTGACTGACTGACTGACTGACTGATCTATCAACGCACAGCTCAAACTACTGGACGGATCGGGCTGAAATTTGGCATACAGATAGCTATTATGACGTAGGCATCCGCTAAGAAAGGATTTTTGAAAATTCAACCCCTAAGGGGGTGAAATAGGGTTCGAAATTTGTGTAGTCCACGCGGACGAAGTCGCGGGCATAAGCTAGTAATATATAAAAATGAATCGCTGAATGTGTTGCTGATCGCAAATCTCGAGAACAGCTGAACCGATTTCGCTAATTCTTTCTTATAATATTCCTTGAAGTACGAGGATGGTTCTTACGGAGAGATTTTTTTTTTTAAAAAATCCAGTAAAAGGATCGACTGTTAGGCGGTACGATGTTCGCCAGGGCAGCTAGTAGGTATATAATATACTAGCTTATGCTCGCGACTTCGTCCGCGTGGACTACACAATTTTCAAACCCCTATTTCACCCCTTTAGGGGTTGAATTTTCAAAAATCCTTTCTTAGCGGATGCCTACGTCATAATAGCTACCTGCATGCCAAATTTTAGCCCGATCCGTCCAGTAGTTTGAGCTGTACGTTGATAGATCAGTCAGTCAGTCAGTCAATCAGTCAGTCAGTCAATCAGTCAGTCAGTCACCTTTTCCTTTTATATATTTAGAAGATTACCGCGCTCGACCGCACCGGGTTAGCGCGGGCGTGCGGGTGTGCGGGGCGTCCCTCTATGATTGCCATCTCGACGTAGTTACTATAGTTTATAATGACAGGGGCTTAAAGATTTGTATGTACTTGAGACCTGATATGTACTTTGAAACTGAATTAAACGGAACTACATAATATTTTAACGGAAATCTGGAATACCACAGACACGTCGAAGTGGAATACGCGGCAGAAAGTAATGTACATCGGCCTTTAGAATGACATTTCGGCTTTGTAGAGCGTTGTCTCTGTCACTCATACCTATATGACGTTTTGTCGGTCTCAACGACAGCAACAACGCTCTACAAAAATCTGCTATCTCCTTCTAAAAGTCGATGTACATTCTTTCTGCCGCGTATACAGTATTTGCTTCAAGTCAGTATTGGAAGTGAACTCTTCATTACTCTACTACTACTTCATGGTAGGTACAATAGCCGGTAAGAAATACTGTACATCGACCTTTTGAAAGAGATTTCGGCTTTGTAGAGTTGTCTCTGTCATTCATACCTATGTGTAAGTACTATCCAACACACCTAGTTTCTCCTTTCACCAAAGGTTGCCTGGTAGAGATTGCTGTAAGCAAAAAGGCTGCCTTTGCATACAATTATTTTTTTAGTTTTAGTTTCTGTAATAGTTATGTAATATTTTTTGTGTGCAATAAAGTATTTCTATCTATCTATTTATCTATGTGACGTTTTGGTCGATCTCAATGACAAAGACAGTGCTCTACGAAACCTCTGGAACGCTATCTCTTTCTCGATGTGTAATATTTATTTGTGTCTTTTAGTTATAAATCTCTTTTCTAGATCGCTATTTAGCGATAAGACTGCCTTTTTGTACCTACTTATTAAGATTTCTTTTTGTAACCTCTCATTTGTGTTTCTGTGGTGCAATAAAGTATATACTATACATACATACATACATCTCTTTCTTATGCAAATACTTGTGTATGTGTGAAAGTTTGTTGGTTAGTCAAATGAAATATATAAAAAAAAAATCCTGCCGGGTACCGTGAGGCCGCGATTGGCGGCATCAGTCTTGTTGCGCGTCCTCGGGAGGCCTAAACCCGAACTGAATACGATTTGAAAGCCAAATTCAAGTGTAATGGGCGATTTTTTTATCTGCCGACATGGCGAAGATTTTATACGTTAAAGTTGAGCTTGTTCGGCATTCAATCCTTTTTTACGGACTAGAATTAAGTACGTACCTACCTATCTTGGTCGTCAAAAAGTTAAGATTTTCAATCTAGCATTCTAGAACGCTGAAGCGTGATATTCGGGTTCCTTTTTTTCCTTTGAGGTACGGAACCCTAATAAGTATTATTTCTTGTACGATGGTACGGAATGCACGGAATCCTTGGTGTGCGACTCGCACTTGACCGGTTGTTAAGACGCTTTTGGGCTTGAACTGTTGGTACTACAGTTTAATTTAAAAGTCAAAAGTCAAAAGTCAAATGATTTATTTAGAATAGGTAATAAATTACTCTTTTTGATAGTCAGATGTTGGATTTGTAAGATATAGTTTAATTAAAGTTTAATATAGATTAATTTAATTTAAAACAACTTTATTGCATTACCAAAATTACAGAGAGTAAGAATACTATCATCATCATCATCATGATCACCGGCTCACTACAGAGCGCGGGTCTCCTCTCAGAGTGAGAAGGGTTTTGGCCATAGTCTACCACGCTGGCAATGTGCGGATTGGTAGACTTCGCACACCTTTGAGACACATTATGGAGAACTCTCAGGCATGCAGGTTTCCTCACGATGTTTTCCTTCACTGTTAAAGCAAGTGATATTTAACTAATTAAAACGCACATAATTCCGAAAAGTTAGAGGTGCGTGCCCGGGATCGAACCCCCGACGTCCGATTAGAAGGCGGACGTCCTAACCACTAGTACTAGAATTACTAGAATACTATACACTGAGTACTAGAATACTATAGGATACACTTAAAAAACAAAGGGCGACCTTATCACTAAAGACTTAGTGTAATTTGAATTAACCAAAAAATGTTTTTTATATTTTATGCATATTAGTTTTTAGAACAAACTTTTTTCAAACTATGAAACCTATTTGTTTATTCAATGTAATGATAATATTATTAGCATATTTTGTCAAATAGCTCTCCGCCATTTTGCACGATGCTGACTCACGCTAGCATAATTTCCTGTGCGAGGGCGGTAACTACGTTTTTCCTGCATAGTAATGTGAATGAAAATTGTCATATTTATGAGGCTGTTGTAAGGATTTTACTTTTTAGCTTTAATAAGGATTTTAGTCAACTTCTTTAGCCTGTCCAGTATTATTTATATGAAACTAGATGATGCCAGCGACTTCGTCCGCGTGGATTTAGGTTTTCTTGAAATCCCGTGGGAACTCTTTAATTTTCCGGGATGAAAAGTAGCGTGTGTCCTTCCCCGGGATGTAAGTTAACCCTGTACCAAATTACATCAAAATCAGTTGAACTGTTGGACCGTGAAAAGCTAGCAGACAGAGAGACACACTTTCGCATTATAAATCGTATCGTAATCGCCTCGCCTCGGGACAAACCTTCGAACCGTGGTGTGGTACGTGGTCAACTTGCAGTTCGCGCGCCTTCGGCTCGGCCCCACGCTTACGTCGCTCCATACACGACCATGTCTCTTGGTCCACGCTTGCCCCTCGGAGTGATTACGTAAAACGTTGCAGTAGCGACAGCAACGCGACATCAGTAGCAATGCGACAGTTCATTTGCTGTCTATCTTCTTTTTCTTATTTTGCTTTGTGGCTATTGCTGTATAGAATAGAATAGAATAGAATGTTTTTTATTCATGTAAACTTTTTACAAGTGCTTATGAATAGTCAGGTAGTTTTAATTTACCACTGGTTCGGAATGCTGCTGGTTCAGACGGCTGTCTCTCTGTAGCCGCTGTTACGTGCGACGTTTGACAGCAATGATCGCGAGATTTACGTCTGTCGCAAGCCTGTCGTGAGATTCGTAATCACCCCGCCTTTCATCACTCCCGCAGCCTGCTGTAAGCGTGGCGTGCGTTGTCGCCTAGCCGTGGCCTGTAGCCGAGTCGACATACCTGTGGCCCTACCGCGGTTTTTTGACAGCTACAATGTCACGATCGCAATCATCTCTGATTGGTTAATGCTCGCTCACTATTGGCCACAATGCATTGTTGCAACAAGAATCGCACAAATTCAGCCAATCAGAACAATTGAAACGGCATTCCGAACCAGTGGTAAATTAAAACTACCTGACTATTCATAAGCACTTTTAAAAAGTTTACATGAATAAAAAAACATTCTATTCTATTCTATTCTATTGTAATTATGATTGATGCAGGTTTTAGATAATCGCCCTACAGAGCTACTGATCCGCTTTTACACTTTGACGCGTGGGGTACGTAACTATTCCTTTCTGAGTTGATATGACTGTGTGCTATGACCTTTATCCGCTAGAGATGCTGAAGATTGTCCTCACCTCAGAACAAACACCTGTAGAAGTAGCCCTATTGTGTCTCTTACTGTTAGAGCGAGATAGCTAAATGCATTTAAGCTCTTATTAGAACGTGACGAAATGATAATTTTTTGTCCTTGTCCCCTTTTTTGTTTGTCAAGATGTATTTTGTACGTGAGATCTTGCCAAACAACGTGAAGTGAGGTTATGTTGACTGAAGAATTTTAAAGAAATAATTGATTTGTTTTGTTGTTTTTTGTTATTGAAGTTATTGTGCAATGGTGGGTTGCAGTATACTAGGCTACAATAGCCGAAGCGAACGTAATAAAGAAGGAATAACATTTCACAAGTAAGAACAGTACGCGGCCGAAAGTGATGAACATCGGTCTTTAGAATGACATTTCAGCTTCGTAGAGCGTTGTCTCTATCACTCATACACATATGACGTTTTGTCGGTCTAAACGACCGAGACAGTGCTCTACAAATCTGCTACCTCCTTCTAAAGAACGATGTTCGTTACTTTTGGCCGCGTACCTCTGCTTGAGCGAGAGGGACTGAGGGGGCCACGCTAGTTGCATATCTGTAGGTATATATCTGTGGTCCTCACCCAAAATGACACATTCCACGCGCGTTTGCCTTTCAAATGTCACACACACACAAGGCTAGAAATTAGCACTAATGGTTTACGAGGGTACGGAGCAAAATTATTATTTCAACATGAAAATGTTCCTAGTCTTAAACAAGTGCACTGTAGTGCTCTAAACTTATAACTCAGTACTCAAGGAAAATTTAATGGGGACACACGAGACGAATTTGTGTCACGAAACGATGAGTCTATTAATAGCCGTCCACTGCTGGACTCTCCCAACGGGAGGGTTTGCCCATAATCACACCGCTGGGCAGATTTTTTTTTAATTTATAGACTAGTGCTTGGTTGCATTCAGACCTGGTGGCAAGTGATGATGCAGCCTAAGATGTAGCGCGCTTGCCTAGAAGATGCCTATTCACTCTTGACTTGAAGGTACCCATATTATAATTGGGAAAGCAAGGTTGGTGATCGCAGTAGGCACAGAGGACGTAGCAGTAGCCTGTTCTCAGTTATGCATGTTTACAACCGACTGTGAAGAGAACTATATTAAATAGACATTGATTAATTACTATACAATTTAACCAAGCAGCATGCTTGTTTACCAAGGAGAGGAACAATATATAATATACTAGCTGATGATCGCGACTTCGTTCGAGTCGATTTAGGTTTTTAAAAATCCCGTGGGAACTCTTTGATTTCCTGGGTAGCCTATGTCAGGTCTTTAAATATACCCATGCAAAAATCACGTTGATCCGTTGCTCCGTTGCGACGTGATTGAAGGATAAACCAACAAAACAATAAACCAACAAACCAACCCTCAAACACACTTTCGCATCTAAATATATAAAAGCGAAATACCACTCACTCACTGACTGACTGACTAATCACGAAATCTTAGGAACTATAAAGCCTACAAACTTGAAATTTGGAAGGTAGGTTCTTTCTAGGAGGTAGGTGTCAGCTAAGAAACAGTTTCGAAAATCCCCCCCCCCCCCCCCCAAGGGGGGGAAAGGGAGGGTCGAAGGTTGTATGAAAGTCGTATGTTTTTTAAGTTAGAGACATGAAAATCGACATTCAGGTTATTAGCTTAAAATAATAAAAATCATGGGGGTTGAAAAGTTATATAAAAATCCTATGTTTTTGAAGTTAGAGATATGAAAATTGGCATTTAGGTATTCTGGGTTCCGTGACTTGAAGTGAGACTGAGTGAGTAGGTAAGTAAGGCCTTTTGCAGCGGGAAAATTTCAGATCTCATGAGAAACCAGAAATTTTACGCGGACGAAGTCGCGGGCAACTGCTAGTTTATAATATGGGGAGGTACTGATTAAAAAACCGTAGCGAGCGCGTTCACAATTAACGTCCGTATGGTTTCATACTTAAATGTGCTCTAACTTCATGGACGTTAACCTGTTAGGCGACGTCAAAGTTCAGTACTGTGTTAGTGCAACAATGCATGTTTTCAACCGACTGTGAAGAGAACAGTACTGAGATTAACTAACTCAACTAAAGGTTTCCACAGTGAAGCACAGTGACTCTTTTTGTGGATTTTAGGGTTTTTACAATTTTTTTTATGAGTTTGGAGTTTAAGTGGTGGTCAAAAGTACTTTCAATCAATCAGCCTGTTTGCGTCCACTGCTGGACATAGGTCTTCACCACCACACACTATCCACTGCCTTCCTCATCCACCCACTTCCCGCTACCTTCTTAAGGTCGTCAGTCCAGCGGGTTGGAGGTCGTCCTACACTGCGCTTGCCGATACGCGGTCTCCACTCCAGAACACGTCTGCCATAGCGACCATCGTTTCTGCGGCAGACGTGGCCTGCCCACTGCCACTTCAGCTGGCTAATTCATTGAGCTATGTCAGTCACTTTGGTTCTCCGAATTTCTCGTTACCTACGGATTTTGTCCCTCCGAGAGACACCCAATATAGCCCGCTCCATAGCACGCTGAGCGACTTTGAGCTTGTGGACAAGGCCAAACTGTCAATGTACACTCGTCTCAACGCCATTCGTCATCACAGGTAGGACGACGGTAGGACACACTAGGTTTCAAAAGTACTTTAGGTCTAACATAGGTAATAATATTAACTACGCATATTATGCAAATATTGTGAACACATTAAAAAAACTCTTGGAATTAAAAAAACCGGTCAAGCGCGAGTTGGACTCGCGCACTGAGGGATCCGTAGGTACTACAGAAGAAGTAAAACGTTAAGAATCACCGAACCGTAAAACTAGCTTTGTTTGTAGAGGTTTATTATTAGTATACAAGAACTATGATAGTTAGAGAAATATTAGTTGGTTTTATTTTTTCTCGTCTCGTCTGATGTCATCCGTCAACCTAGTGAGGGGTCTTCCAACGCTCCGTCTTCCGGTGGGAGGTCGCCATTCTATCGGTTTTACGAACTATGTGCCCTGCCCATTGCTACTTCAGCTTCGCATGTATGTCGAATGTCGATTACTTATTATAGTTCTCCTTCGGTACTCCTCATTTCTGATTTGATCACGTAGAGAAACTCCAAGCATAGTTTTCTCCATCGCCCGCTGAGTGACTCTGAGCTTTCTTATGAGGCCCATAGATAGCGACCATGTCTCGGATCCATATGTCATCACTGGCAACCATTTAGAATTTAGAATTTAGAATTTGTTTATTAATCACTTGGTACACAATCAATAAATTTACAAAACCACTATAATAATTAATAGTCAGTAAAATAATATGTGTAAACACAAAAATAACACAATCGATTGAACTGCATTAGTGAAACACTGCGTCGCAATTCTAATATGTCGCAATTCTAATATGTCGCAATTCTAAATTGGTTGGTTGATCATTGGTTTTCAAGCATGATCTACATCTCATTTAAATTTGGTATAAAATACCTAATAAATGATATAAAAATGCTATGCTTATCCGAAGTTATGTCACATCCTAGGCTAGAATATATGAATTCAATGTATTCCAATCCATGCAAAATACATAGCTGCAATGTCGTTCGCAAATAAAATTCACTCTGCCATTACGGCGCAGAGCCTCCAATACGTCTTGCCAGGCGACAGGCTTCCGACGTGAGTATACTATAAAAAGTCTTCACACTCGCATCGTTTTTGAAGCGATTTTTATTATACAGGATGTAACCAGAACGCTGGCAAGAACGAAGACAGGTGATAGTACTAATGATCACTGATATGATACAACAAAAAAACGCGAAAAAAAAATAAAAAAATATCCTACATTTTGTAAAATTTCACGATAATATTGCAAGTCAAACATCTGACTGACGCTAGAGGTCAGCGAACGTTCCGTAAATAGATCACTCTGAATCAATGCCGCGTCGTAGGCGGGGCATTGACTCAGAGTGCTAGATGCGGTTACCATCCTAAACCTCTAAAAAATAAATGTTAAATTTCTGGTCTGGTCTGGTGGGAGGCTTCGGCCGTGGCTAGTTACCACCCTACCGGCAAAGCCGTGCCGCCAAGCGATTTAGCGTTCCGGTACGATGCCGTGTAGAAACCAAAGGGGTATGGGTTTAATAAAAACTGCCATACCCCTTCCAGGTTAGCCCGCTATCATCTTAGACTGCATCATCACTTACCACCAGGTGAGACTGCACCAGGTGAGTCATGGGCTAACTTGTATCTGAATAAAAAATTAAAAAAATCCTACGGCAAAGACCCCCTACTGACGATTTAGCGACCCGCATACAATGCCGCGTAGAAATCGATTATAATCATATTCCTTCTAAGTTCACCTTCATCTAAGACTGCATAATCATTTACTACGAGGTGAGATCATAAAAGCATAAACCCAGGATTAGAACCAGATAAATAAATACAGAAAATAATGTACATCTGCCTTAAGAATGAGATTTCGGCTTTGTAGTCACTCATGCCTATGTGACGTTTTGTCGGTCTCAACGACAGAGACAATGGGGCCAATTCTCTGGTACACAATTTCTAAACCTAAACTAAATTAACAGGTCTAAATTTAGTCTATCCTTTTCTGCAAGCAACATTATGAAAGGGATAGCTATAGATTTAGACGTATCATTTTAGTTTAGTTTAGAGATTGTGTACAACGGAATTAGCCACAATGTTCTACTATACCGCTATCTCTATCTAAAGGTCGATCTACATTATGTTCTGCCGCGTGCTGCAAGCGTTTATGCTGCGTACCGTATTAACATGGCTTTACAGCAAAGCGTAGCTTATTTAGCGAGAATTTATGTTTCAAAAGAATATTTTTAAATTGCGCGAATTGAGTTTGCAGTAGCAGTCCTCTCAGTGCCGTTTGGCACTAATGACGTGTTTTAGTTTGTGTGTTACATGCTATGCCAGTACATACCTATTGAAAAAGCATTCGGCGAGTGCCGGCCAATGTGTAAACGCTGTTTGAAAATTGCACCACGATCTTTTTGAAACAGAAATAGAATACAAACATTTTTTATTCAAATATATTTTTACAAGTAGGTACTTTTGAGCCGTCAAATGCATCTACCACTGGTAGGAATGCCTTCCCTACCGAGAAGAACCACCAAGAAACTCGGTGGTTGCTCTTTTCAACGATTCGATTTACATACGGTGTTATGTCATGTATAAAAGTAATTGCAGCCCCGTGCATTGCTGGAGAGAGACGTGAGTCTATTGTCAAATTCATGCCTTTTTGTCATATCGCTTGCTTATTTCAGGAGCATACTTTTAATAGATGTGTAGTGTATGTGTGTACAGTCGCAAACCTATTATTGTATAATATCATCATTATCAACCCATTACTGAGAATAGCTCTCCTCTCAGATGGGCGAACAAAATATGCAAATTCGCCTAAGTCCTCTCGAACACTTGGCGTTACTCAGTCAAAAAACGTCAAAATACATTGGCGCATTTTGCGTGCAGCGTTTAGGCATTAGTCTACGTTAGACAAATGAATGCGGCGCCACCTGTAACTATCGAGTTTTACAGAATACAAATGATCAAACTTATCGCAAATTCACTTGTCGAATTACAAAAAGGGCTTTACAGCCTTGCTGAACTGTGATATAACATAAGTTTGAGCCTAAATAGCTCAACGGTTGAGGAGCGGACTGAATTCCGAAAGGTCGGCGGTTAAACTATTGTCGTACCTACACGTAGCACAAGCTTTACGCTTAGTTGGAGGGGAAAGAGGAATATTAGTCATGATTAGCATGGCAAAAAAACACTGATGGATGGTGGTACTCTATGGTACTGAACCTTCAAAAGTCGACAAGTCAGCTAGCGCTGAAAATATACGCCAAGTGACTCGGTACATTCGCCCAGATCTTTTGCTGAAAGCGTCAGGTCAATATGTTCGGGAGGCTTTACAGGAACATGGTCAATTGCATGTGGAAAGGTGCATGTTATTAATTTACAGGGAAATTATACTTTTCAGTTCACATGGTGACATTTTGATGGGCACGCAAATAAATAGGTTTAATGACCTGTGGCACATTTAGAAATAGTTTTGACTTTTTTTGCGAATAACGAGCAAACGAGCAGGCGGGTCACCGGTCACTTCATGCCGTAGGTCCTACCTAATAACCGTCGTTCGTGAACATTAAGTATATTTTCATGTTTTGTTCTTTCAATCAATCAATCAATCAGCCTGTTTGCGTCCACTGCTGGACATAGGTCTTCCCAAGAGCACGCCACCACGCACGATCCTCGGCCTTCCTCATCTACCCACTTCCCGCTACCTTCTTAAGGTCGTCAGTCCAGCGGGTTGGAGGTCGTCCCGCACTGCGCTTGCCGATACGCGGTCTCCACACCAGAACGCGTCTGCCCCAGCGGCCATCGGTTCTGCGGTGGACATGGCCTGCCCATTGCCACTTCAGCTGGCTAATTCGTTAGGCTATGTCAGACACTTTGGTTCTCCGACAAATTTCCTCGTTACGTATTTTGTCCCTCAAAAAGACACCCAACATAGCCCGCTCCATAGCACGCTGAGCGACTTTGAATTTGTGCACAAGGCGATCGGTCTACAAGTTCAGTTTTGTTCTAGCTCCTCTAATATTCTTCGTCAAAAATCCATGTTTAGCATAGTTTATCGCCGGTTCAAGTTAAAAACACACATTCTGAAGTTCGCACGGCAGCCTTTGTCCGGAGCACGCCGCTCGGCAAATAATGCAGCACAAAGTAGCTTTTGTTAGCCAATTTTAGCCAAAGTTTGTTGTTTTAAGGCAATCTTTTGTGATATTCAGAGCCTGGTATGCAGTACGTACATGAGAGAGCAAACATTATTTTTTACTAGCTGATGCCCGCGACTTCGTCCGCATGGATTTACATTTTTCAAAATCCCGCGGGAACTCTTTGATTTTCCGGGATAAAAGTAGCCTATGTAGTATCTAGGGTATAATCTATCTCCATTCGAAATTTCATACAAATCCGTTCAGCCGTTTTTGCATGATTGAGTAACAAACATCCAAATATTCACACTTTCACATTTATAATATTAGTAGGATTATAATTTATAAGTCCCGCAAATTACTAATGCGGTGGAACCATGTCTCATTAAGATCGAAACGACGTCATTTTGACGAAGCCGAAATAGAAATATACCATCAGCTCGAAAATTCAGTCTAGTGCTGACGTCACTAAAATGGCAGCCACGCGCATTAGCAATTTGCAGGACTTATACCTACTAGCTTATTCCCGTGACTTGGTTCGCGTGAACTACTAATTTTAACCCCTAATTACCCCCTTTTCTCTGCATCGAATTAGATACCCATTGGGATAATATTTTATCCTAAATCCTTCCGCATACGACTCGACTAAGAGAATCTACGAGATTTCGACTCTTTGGTTTAACGATTATTATTAAAAAGAACAATTCCTGAGTTTTATGCCAGCTCTTCTCAGTATAATATGCTTTCCGACCCGGTGGTAGAGTCATGTGGTAACGTCTTGATATCACTACCCATATTATAGAAGCGAAAGTGTGTTTGTTTGCTGGTTTATTGGTTTGTCGGTTTGTCCTTCAATTACGTCGCAACGGTGCAAGGGATCGATGTGATTTTTTGCATGGATAATAGTTTAAGACCTGGAAAGTGACATAGACTACTTTTTATCCCGGAAAATCAAAGAGAAGTGGCGGGCATCAGCTCGTAATATCATAACTGGCACGCACATGCAGTCCTACATGAAATAAATTCATTTAATTTGATAACAAATGTTAGTGATAATAATATTCGGGACCAAAGCTTCACGTGTTCTCCAAGGTACTCTCTCTGGTTCACTTAAACTTTGCAAGTGGGTACACTGTACTATAATTCCTATTAATTGAAAAGTTAGTTCAAAGGGCTAGCGCGAAGCCCTTTAAAGCAGAATTAGCGCAACAGACATATTAATTTCGCAATCCTTGTGGATTACAGTGCTAAGACCTGGGATTAAGTTACGTGGGGTCAATAAGATTTAAGAAAGTACAAGCTTGCAAAAGATATAACATACTTAAACATATAATATATTTTGTGAAAATTTATAATTTTGCTTTTTAAAATTCATAATTTTAACAATTTTTGTAAGTATGTTTATGTTAGTTTGTACTCGTAGTTTAATTAGTGTAATTGACTTTATGGCCGTTCTAATTAAATAATAAATAAATAAATAATAATAATAATAATAATACCAACTACTTAGTTAAGCAAATTAATATAATTTTCACTTCTCATGCTCGTAAAGTTCTTCTTTATACTGGCTGTAAACCTATGCAACCTCATAGAATTTTACTTTGGGCTTGTACTTATTATAACACTAGATGCCCGCGACTTCATACGCGTGGATTTAGTTTTTAAAAATCCCGTGGGAACTGTTTGATTTCCCAGGATAAAAAGTAGCCTATGTCACTCTCCAGGTCTTTATCTATAGGTACTGTAACGATACTCAACTGGCATACTAAAATATTATAAAATTTTAATATGCAAAATAGTACAAAATTTTTGCTATAAATTTATCGAAATTAGGTTAGTACATATCGCCGTCCCCGGCGAATAAAATGATAACCGCTATTACCATAGTTTTAGTGTTATGCGATTTTTGAGGTCTACGGCGCCAAATACATCTACCTAATTTTTTTGGTAATTTTTCTGCCGTTATTTAAAAAGTTATTAAAAAATACAACATTATTCCTATTTTTTTCTAGTACATTGTGTAAATTGCAAGACAATGTTAGTAAAAATTTTCTATACTTATCACATGGCAAACGCTTTTACAATTATATTCTCGTTCAACGAGTTGACAAAATAATTTCTAAAAGCAGTTATCATTTTGTTCTCGTAAATAAAAGTTTAGGTATGACGACTAATATTTCTTTAGTAAAATCGTTTCATTAGTACTGAGCAGCAAAATATATTGCCATACTTTTCCGTCATACAGACTAGATTAACGATAGATAGTGATAGCGGGATATGATGATGGTAATGTTTGTGGTACGCGAATTAGTACACTCGATAACGTGCATAAGCAATTTTTTGACTTAGATACATTTTTTAAATAAGAATAGCAAGCAAACGAGCAGGCGGTTTACCTAATGTTAAGTGATTACCGCCACCCATGAACGTTTGCAGCACCAGAGGAACCGCCAAAGCGTTGCCGGCCTTTCAGTAATTTGTTGGTCCACCCCTTGAATAACTCCATGTTGTAATCTATTGGGAAGGGAGTTGATTACTCGGTTAACATGTGCGTGGAAAAAAGGATTTGGCATAACGGGCGGTCGAAGTGCACCAGGCACCCAGGTGGTGAGGGGGAAATTGCTTACGGTGGCGTGCGGTGCGGTTGTAGAAAAATCAGTCAGAAACTCTTTAGCAATGTGGGCCAGTGTATCATCCGGTTTGCACAAAGATGAAAACGTGGAACTAAAGAAGTTGCCTTGTATGGCTTTCGACAGGGACCGGAACGCGTAGAAACCAGGAGGCATTGCGACCAATTCTATCAACGTGCTTGAGTTTTGCCCTGGCAATGGTATTTTTGAGGATCTAGAGCGGGCATTAATTTTTTTAGATTGGCGGGGGTTTGGGTGGTAGTTGCATTGTGCTGAACACCAGGACTGGTTAAGGTTGGCAGCTCTCTTACAAGTTCCGTTAAACCATTTCCGTGCTCGCTTCCCGGTACGTGTTAAAGAGTTGGGAATAAAGCAACGGCTACAGCACAGATGTTGGGGCCATTTTCAGAAAAACAAAGCTGCCCTCATAGGTATGAGGCGTAGAATTCAGGGTAGGTCGATAGACCATCCCAGTCAGCTGATTTATAGTGCCATACTCTACGGCTACCGGTACCACGCGTACGAACGGATGATGGAAGCTGCACGATGGTCTGTACCATTACCAAGCAGTGACCAAAAGTCCCTAGTGGAGCATCGACACTAACTTGGTAGCCGTTAGGGTGAGTGTTGAGGGAAAGATTGAGAACGCAGAGGTTCAGCGTTTGTGGTCAGCAATATCGGGAATCCTTGTTGGTACAGTAACCAATTGGATAGCCAGGACCAGATTATGCGCACACCTCCCGGTATAATCAGTATCCTACGTGATCGTAGTCATTCCACACGGTGGGAAATAAAGTTACCTAGGATCATCACCTCGGCGGAAGGAATATGCTCCAAATACATAGTCCACCGATATTTTGACGTGGTCAAAGAGTCGGCCCGTCTCTACAGTACCGCGCTATGGGATCTGTACAGGCACGCGTAGACTCGGGTTTAACCCCGAAGTCCACGCGTAATCAAAGAAGAGACAGGTACCCAACCTCTAGGCCGTAGAGGCGTTGACCGCAAATATTCCCCTAATATACACATACACGCCAGCACGTGGCCAAAAGACGTGTTGTAGTTTTTAGCCGGGGTAGGTCAGATAAGAAGTATCGTCGGGGGTGAGATTTGGGTTTCAGTTAGAAAGAGTATAGATGGTTTTGCCGTTTCAAGGTGGTGGCAAACGGCGTTTAGGTTGGAGTGCAACCCTCTAATGTTGTAAAAGTTCACACAGAGTGTGGAACGAGGCACCGCTGTAGAACGATTCTTTCTTCTACTTTTTGGCATCATGTGTGTATACTAGGTGACCGGGTTAACGAATAATGCAGCAATGGTTGTCTCCTGGTCAAAGACATGGAGTCAGCCGCTCTCGATTACGTAGATAGAGTATGTTACTGGCACGGGGGACGGAAGGGTCACCAACCCAATCCGTTAAATGACCGGCGGCGGCGGGACAGCCTCCTAGGTCGGGAATACTAGGTTCGGACCCCCTACGGACCAACGCGTGGCCAGCGGACACCCGTTTCATCGGGTCTCCCATCGCGTGCCAATATATCGCGCCTATGAATACGAGAAGGATTAATTAATCTCCACGATGGAACCAATGGCCACAGTAATTACACCATTCGGGAGATGGGAGAGGGAAAGTCTCTCCAGCTCGCAGCCGGAACGCATGGAATGCTTTGCGGCTGGATACGACTGGAGTGTGGTCCCTAGCCAAGCGACTCAGCCAGGTAGAATCCTACCACGAAGCAGACATACCTTAGAGATTACGCCGTGCGGTATTAAACACAGCGACCCATAAATGGGACTGGCAGCGCCAGCTCCTCGTTAGATAATTGGCAGGGTGCACCACGGGCAGGTGAGGTTGACTTTGGCCACTAAGGTGGAATTTGGGCCACTTCCAACCCAAAACAGTAGCTTACAGTGGACCTCTACCACTAAGCAAGGCAGCTTACACGCTGATCTTATGAGTCTTTGTAGGATAGAAGTCATCCCCAGTTATTATTATCATGTATTTTACGATTCCTTTACCACTGACGATAGTTTTGATTGCAATTTTAATGATTATGATGAGGAAGATCAAGAAGATTAACTTTTTGTTTTAAATTTTTAACAAAGCAATAGCTAGTTACCACAATTTTGTTTTATTGACTAAACCAGAATAAACGTATAAGGATGTAATACTATACAAAACATATTCAATATGAACCAGAATAAAATGGCAAGCTTTCATTATTTTCATTATTTTGGTTCCGAGTATGCATAGAATATAATTGTAAAGCAATATAGCAATATTTGCTGTCTCAACAATGTTACGCGAATAAAATGGTAAGTGTACATTAGTAAATTTAGACAACATGATAATTTTATTAATTTCTTAAATTTGAAATATCATTAATAATATTAAATCTAATTAAAATTTACCAAAATATAACGAAAGCTAAAAAAATTTGCTCTCATTTGAGCCATCTATCTCTATTCTGAGTCTATTGCTTTGCGAACAATCGTCAAAAATCAGTTTTTTATTTCTCCTGAATAGTTGAGTTTTTCCGATTACCATTTTATTCGCCGGGGACGGCGATATCAGCAGTAAAGTATTTCATATAAGAATATAAAGGTTCACTTTTAAGAGTTTCAATTTTAACTCATAACGCATAACGTTGGTAAACATTGGGAATCGAGGATTTACGCCGCACGGGTTATTGGGAGCGAAGACAGACAGCGATGCGCGGGGCCGCGTCGAGGCGTTGTGTGCGCGCCGCGCTGGTTAAAGCGTAATAGCGCTCGGAGCGTTCATTGCTGAACTAGCGTTGCGTGCGGCATCGCGCGCGTCGGTCGAGACGGTGAGTGTGCGCGCTCGTCGTTGCGTAGTGGCGCTCATAGCGTGCTCTATTCAAACGGCGATGTGGAGATACAAAATATAATTTACTTATTGTAACTTATGTGCTGGGGCGACACATGAGGTTTATAATAAAGAATACTAATTTGAGAATGGGACCACTTTGAGTACAAGGATACATTTCTTATATTATAGGGCGATACTTTCTAAAGTCTAAGAGCGATTTATGGTTGAACTGACAATTTGGCTGCTTAGGCGGAGAAAACCGCGCGTCCCTCGGGATGTGTTTGGTGAATCTTTGCTTGAGATGGCTTTCAGTGTTATTAGTGAACTATCTGACATTCTTCTGAAGACTTCTATCATTCCGTGGTGATTGCAAACACTTACAAGGTACATAAATGCTGAAGATGGGATTAGGCCTGTGGATATAGTCTCCCTCGCTTCGGCGTTTGTATCGCAGTGCGCCTGGCTCTGTTTGGCGTCTGACTATCAGTTAGATGTTAGATAGGGATTAGGCCTGTAGATCCCATGGTGAGCCTTGTTCATTCTTGACAATAGTTTGCTATGTTTGAATTTGTGATTACATCGGCGTGCGTTCACACATAGTGCGAACGTATGTTAATGGGGTTGCATTCAAGTATAGTGGATGTTAAATTGAGTTGTAGGCCCATGTACTAAATCTGCAGTGAGCCTGGCTCGTCTTTAGGATTTAATTACATTGGAAACTAGAATAGGATTGGCTAGCGATGGCAGATCATACGGCTATTTCTGGTTTTGTCTTGTTCTGGTATCCTGTGTTTACTTTTGAATTATTTGCTGGTATGCGTTGGAGCGCGTTGGAAGACGCTTATGCGAAGGAGACCCAGTGCCTTTGATGCTTTGTGATTCTTATATGAAGGAGAACCTAGTATCTCGGGCTTTGTGAATCCTTTGCTGAGTTGATTCTAGCATGCTTTAATAGCTACCAATCACAGTGGGCAGGTAATGCTGCTGTACTGTTTGTACTCTGACATTCGTTGGAATGCTTAACCACCTTGTGGTGTTTACTGAATACACGCACAATATAAATGCAACATTATTATACCAATACATAAATATTGAAGGTTGGGTTAAGGCCTGTGGATATTCCCGCAGTGAGTCTGACTCTCCTTGAAACCTATTAACAGGTCTGTAGTGGGAGAGCACCACTCTAAAAATGCTGTATCAGCTATGGCTGCATCGTGGGATCATAAGAGGCACGCACCTCTTTCTAAAGTATGCTTGCATACGTTGCGCCGTTTATCAAATGATGACGTTGTGGGGGGGGGGGGGGGTACTGTTCGTTGGTATTTTATGGACTTAGTGTCATAGGATACCAAGGGAAGGCAGAAGCTCACCGTACATGGCGCGGTGGGGCTATGTACCATCATTTACTTTTCATTCTCCAAGTAAATGATGCCATCCCTCCAAGCTCCTATCCCGAAGGGATAGTTGGTTGGAACTACACGTCTTGACAACGTGATCTCATCTCAAGGTTAGAGAACTCACTCTTACAATATTATTCAATGTATCCTACGAACTTCGGTTTTCCGAAAGATTGTATTTGACTCTATTAATGTGATACGTCTTGTGAGAGCAGTCTCTTGATCCTACCATGTTCAAACCGTTTCTATAAGTGAACAGCCACTTTGAATTGAGCAGGGACGGGTATTCGTCTTGTCCGACCAAATGCTTAATAAGTATTTATACTCGAATACGCAAACCCCACAACCGTCAACGCACAAAGTCGTTGGGCCTGATGAACTCATAATTTCTGACGCTCTAAAAGTTCTTGGTTTATTATGGACACAACATTTCAAGCGGTCTTACTGCTATACGATACACGTGCCACTTTAGGGGAATTAATTTATATCATAATCTTTGGAAAGATTCGAAGGAAAAATAGGGTAGAGGTTCTTAGGACCTCGTCAGTTTAGTCACAGTACCCATGCAAAAAATCACGTCAATCCGTTGCACCGTTGCGACGTGATTGAAGGACAAACCACCAAACCACCAAACCAACAAACAAACGCACTTTCAGCCGTACTCAGAGTCGCTTAATCGTTACTTAAGTTTAGTTAAAACGAGACAGAGCTACATCTCTCACATAAATCTGTCTCGTTTTAACACAATCTTAAGTAACGATTAGCGACTCTGAGTACGGCTGAAAGTGTGTTTGTTTGTTGGTTTGGTGGTTTGTCCTTCAATCACGGCTGTTTGACATTTATAATAGGGGTAGTGATTATGTTATTGTTTTATTTCCTCGCAATCGAAGTGAAAAGCAAATTGTATACTCGGTCATAAAACCCATTTTATCCTCGACTTAAATATCTGGTTAATCGGTTAGGTGGTGATAACAGACAGAAAGACAAACAGACACAAATAATATTTTATTTAAAAGAATTAATATTCTTGTAAATAAATCTTTCAAAATATCGAAATCGGTAAATATTTTATCTTTGAGGTTTCCTAAATGTACCAATCATGTACCAAATGTCTTCAAATAAAAAATTCAATAGGCACCCATTTTGCGCGAGATTTATCCAAATTAATTTCTTACGTCACCATTTATTCCCCCTATTTAGGGTGATCGCATACCAGGAGACGATTTACAAGGCGCAAGAGGCGTAAAAGCCGCAAGACAACCATACCGCACAGTCCCAGATTCGATTCTCAGCAGGAGCAATCTGGAAATTTCATTATTTTTAATTATTTTTTATTTATTTAGATACTAGTTAGCCATTGACTTAGCAACCTCACCTGGTGATAAGTGATGTCCAAGATCGAAGCGGACCGGAAGGGGTATGGCAGTTTTTATTAAACGTTTGGTTTCTACACAGCATCGTACTGCAACGCTAAATCGCTTGGCGGCACGGCTTTGCCGGTAGGGTGGTAACTAGCCACGGCCGGAGCCTTCCACCAGACCAGACCAGAGTCAATTTTCAGAAAACATAAATTCCCAAATTGCCCCTGCCGGGAATAGAACTCCCATTTATAAGACCACAGCGCTTACCAGCGACCAGATCGGATCCAATTTAGAAAGTATAGATTTCCAAATTACCTCTGTCAGGAGTCAGGACCTTCCATTTATGAGGCGATAGGGTTCACCACTGCGCCAAGGAGGTCGTCACGGTACTATAAAATGGCGGCTCTTGCCTACCTCTACGGCTTTTGCGGATCGTACGGCTCTCAAAGCTCCTGCGAGTCATAAGGATCTTACGACCATGAACGATCTCCTTCACGTCCCCGCGATCGCAAATTTGAAATTTAAATCCGCGATTTGGCAAATTGAGAAATCCCACGAAATAGGCGTCGGTTCTTAGTCTGATCGCTATTTTCGATTATGTCTTATCTTCAAATTACAATTTCGTAACGTTTTGTGCGGCTTCTCGGTTTTAGTTATACGTGTAACTAAATTAGGTTTATCAATACGAGCTCGAAGAAATCAATATTGTTTTTTTTTGTGTGGAAAAAAAACCCTTATATAAATGCGAAAGTGTGTTTGTTTTTTTGTTGGTTTGTCCTTTGGGCCTTTATGATGCCTTATTGAAAACCTGCCTTAAAAAATAAATCACACTCCACTCCTTTTTTAGGGTTCCGTACCTCAAAAGAAAAAACTGAACCCTTATGGGATAACTTTGTTGTCTGTCTGTCGGTCTGTCAAGAAACCTACAAGGTAGGTACTTCCCGTTCACCTAGAATCATGTAGTTTGGCAGGAAGGTAGGTCTTATAGCTGACATTAGGGGAAAATCTGAAAACCGTGAATTTGTGGTTACATCACACACAAAACAAATTGTGGCCATAAAATATAATAATTAGTATTTTCAATTTTCGCAGTAAGATAACTACATCAAGTGGGGTATCTTATGAAAGGGCTGTACCTGTACATTCTAAAACACATTTTTACTTATTTTTATGTATCATAGTTTTTGAATTATCGTGCAAAATGTCGAAAAAATACGACTATAGGACCCTCATTGCGCGAGGCTGACTCGCACTTGGCTGGTTTTTTGGCTAGTAGTGTAAAGATCAGGTTCTATTGTATCTTAATTAAATTTAAAATTAAAGCATATATCTCCAAGGAGTAGGTACGTACATAAGGAGAACTCGGAACTGAGTTGTTTAACGACGACATATAGGGGTAATAATTAGCATCTGTGGGAGATGAGATTTATGTACCCCGTGCGACCTCCATTGCACTGTTTGTACCGAGTTAGTCAAGAGTTTGTAACGTATGTTGTAGCTTCTACAAGTCTCTACTATAGCTACCTACGTTTCAATAGAAATAGAAAGATTTTTAGGGTACCGTACCTCAAAAGAAAAAAAGGAACCCTTATAGGATCACTTTGTTGTCTATCTGCCTGTCTGTCTGTCCGTCTATCCCTCATGTCTGTCAAGAAAACCAACAGGGTAGGTACTTCCCGTTGCCCTAGAATCATGAAATTTAGTAGGTAGATAGGTCTTATAGCACAAGTAAAGGAATAAATTCGTAAAGTCTTGCTAGATAACAGAAAGTCATCAACCCCATTCATCCTCATGATCAACCCATGAGAAGGGTCTACCACGCTGGCTAAGTACGGATTGGCAGACTTTACACACCTTTGAGAACATTATGAAAACTCTCAAGCGTGCAGGTTTCCTCCCAATTTTTCCTTAACCGTTAAAACAAGTGATATTTACTTGAGGTCTTTTGACTTTACTACTCAAGTATTAGAGGCGCCGGGATAACCTAACCAGGTCTAGCTGGTAATGTGTGGTACAGCCTTAAAAAATAAACGTTTTTCTTTCTTTCTTCTTCTTTCTTTAATTACTTAAAACGCACACAACTCGGAAAAGTTAGAGGTGCGCGCCCGGGATCGAACCTCCGACTTCCGATTAGGAGGCGGACGTCCCAACCACTAGGCTATCACAACCTACAACCCCATTATAGATATACATTTTCATTGCATTACTCCCAATACAGTTGTAGCAATAAATTTGTATTTTCGATGTAGCCCCTAACAGCAATTCTAGATGGGAACTGCGATTAGGGTTGCCAACTTTCAGAAATAATTATAGTAGGTAAATAAAATTAATAAATAAAAAACGATCTCAACGACAGAGACAATGCTCTACAAAACTATGCAGGTACAATATTAGACTAGGTTGAATAGGTTGTTGGATATAATGGCGCCGATTCTCTTGTGTTTCTCTAAACTAAATTTAAAGTATCTGCATCTTTCTCTTTTTAATATTGCTAAAAAGAACGGAACATGAATTTTACATTTCAAGACTCTAAATTATTTTAGTGCACGCTACAAATAAAAACAGTAGGCTCGCGACTGGCAGCTAAAGTCACGAGATATGGCAGCTCTAAATTGAATTTAAAACTGTCAAACTGTGTCTGTCCTTTTCATAATACATTAGTAAGAAGAGGATGCGAGTACTCTAAAATTTAGGTGTGCTCAGAAATAGTAGGTACCATTAGATCTCTGGCAGGGACTTATACTGGTTACAGTCTTGCACCGCCTGAATTCAGCGGCTCCTTGCGACTCATTTGGTGTCGCCTGTCCACCTAGTAAATTATAATTACCTTATGAATATAGTATAATTTATAATATGAATACCTGGCTAATGCCCGCGACTGCGTCCGCGTGGATTTAGTTTTTTAAAAATTCCGTGGGAACTCTTTGATTTCCGGGATAAAAACAAGCTTTTGTTACTCTCCGTTATTTCAACTGTCTCTATGCCAAAAATAAAGTTGATTGGTTGCTTAGTAGGGCGTGAAGGACAAACACACTTTCGCATTTATAATATTGGTATAGATTAGCTTATGCTTGCGACTTCGTCCGTGTGGACTACACAAATTTTAAAACCCTATTTCACCACCTTAGGGGTTAAATTATCATAAACTTTTTTTTAGCTGGTGCCTACGTCATAATAGCTATCTGCATGCAAAATTTTAGCCCGATTCATCCAGTAGTTTGAGCTGTGCGTTGTCAGTCAGTCAGTCACCTTTTCCTTTTATATATTTAGATTTGGGGAAAATTCTGTAGAGTTGTCAGCCCTAGCAAAGATGCACATTTCAATGGCCAGAATGCATTTCCTTCCAATCCATGACCACTGTGTCGATTACAATTCGGTTTATCTGCTTCTTTATGTGTTGTTAGAAATCCTCTCAGTTGGAGACAGTTCATATTTAATGTCTAAACGATTTTCAATAATCTAAATACATAAAAGGAAAAGGTGACTGACTGCCTAACTGACTGATCTATCAACGCACAGCTAAAACTACTGGACGGATCGGGTTGAAAGGCATGCAGATAGCTATTATGACGTAGGCAGCTGCTAAGAAAGGATTTTTGAAAATTCAACACCTAAGGGGGTGAAATAGGGGTTTGAAATTTGTGTAGTCCACGCGGACAAAGTCGCGAGCATAAGCTAGTATCTAATAATTCTGAACAAACAAACCTTCCATTTTTATTTTTATACATATATCTGTGGATCGCTTAGCATATTATGTTAAACATTTTAAAAACCTTAAAAAGAAGTACCTACCTGGAATAATTGTTTATAATAAACTAAATTACTTATTTATAATGTACGAAATTTCATCAAAATCGGTCAAACTGTTAGGCCGAGAAAAGCTTCCAGACAGACAGACAAATAAAGACACACTTTCGCATTTATAATATTATTATGGATACGGATGGATGGATGGAAAGAATTTGCTTTTGGATTAAATTGCCCAAAAGTCCTATTAAAAAAACCGGCCAAGTGCAAATCAGACTCGCGCATTGAGGGTTCTGTAGTACAATCGTATTTTATCGATATTTTGCACGATAAATCAAAAACTACTTACTAGATCTCGTTTAGACAAATTTTCGGTGGAAGTTTGCATGGTAATGCACATCATATATTTTTTTTAGTCTTATCATTCTCTTATTTTAGAAGTTACAGGGGGGGACACATTTTACCACTTTGGAAGTGTCTCTCGCGCAAACTAAACAGTTTAGAAAAAAATCATATTAAAAACCTCAATATCATTTTAGAAGACCTATCCATAGCCCCCACACGTATGGGTTTAATAAAAAAAAATTTAGTTTCAGTTCTAAGTATGGGGAACCCCAAAATTTATTGCTTTTTTTCTATTTTTGTGTAAAAATCTTAATGCGGTTCACAGAATACATCTACTTACCAAATTTTCAACAGTAGGGGAACGGAAGGTATAACGGACCCTGTAGGTAAAACGGACCGGGCTTATAACTTCCTAACTGTTAACGCCATCTATAACCAGCTTGCGTCAACTTGACAGGGGCCTCTCACTCAGAGTAGGACATTATCCCTAGAGCGGCCATGCAGCGGCTCACGTTTTTATCAAGGTAAGTTAAGTTTTGCCTATTTTGATGTAAAAACAGCTAATTTTGATCAGCCTTTAGTATAATTACGTTAAAGTTATCAGCAATTTAGTGTTATTGCTTGAGATATTGTTAATTTTACTTAGTTTTAACGATAAAGAAGGCCAAGTTCTCCTCACTCTTAACCTCAAAATAATTTATTGTTTACATGTCTACCGAAAAGGCAAAACGGACCGGGCAAAATGGACCAGTGGTCCGTTTTACCTTCAGTACAATTTTTTGTACTTATATAAATAAATTTGATATTTAAAAGGTTTTTTTTTTCAGATGGTTAACAATTATAAAAGAAAGTCGGACCGACAATCTTGGCGTGAGGAGGACATGAAAAATGCTATTGAAAAAGTAGCCACACGCGAGATGGGACTTAACAAAGCGGCCGCCACATTTAATGTTCCCAAAACTACACTAATACGAAGACTTAGCAAATATGAAAGCACCAAAGACTTAACTATAGCTACGGAAAAGAAAATGGGCAGGTATCAAAAGATTTTTAGCGTCGATCAAGAGAGAGAACTAGCATCCCATGTCAAAAATATGGAAAGTCGCTTCTTTGGTTTAACCACAAAGGATCTTAGGCGTCTCGCATATGAACTAGCTGAACAAAATAATCTGCAACACAACTTCTGTCACGAGACAAAAATGGCTGGAAGAATATGGCTCGAAAATTTCTTAAAGCGTAACCCCGACTTAAGTCTGCGAAAACCCGAACCGACTTCAGCAGCTCGAGCGTCCGGCTTCAACCAAGTTCAAGTTAAACGATTTTTCGATTTATTAACAGATTTAATAACAAAGCATAAATTGACACCCGATCGAATCTTTAATGTCGATGAGACGGGCATGACAACTGTACCAAAAAGCATGCCTCGTATTCTTGGTACAAAAGGAAAAAAACAGGTGGGTCTATTAACTTCTGCTGAGCGAGGCCAGCTTGTTACTGTTGTTTGCCGCTTTGGTGCGGACGGATCTTACATGCCTCCCATATTCGTGTACCCTCGTAAAAGGATGAAACCCGAATTGATGCTAAATGCTCCACGAGGATCTTCGGCGTTTTGTCATGAAAGCGGTTGGATACAAAAAGATATCTTCACAGAGTGGTTCAAGAAGTTCATCAAGTTTTCAAGGGCATCCGTCGATAATCCAGTTTTGCTTTTGCTCGATGGACATGCTAGTCACACCAAAAATTTGGATATCATCGAATTAGGACGGATTAACGGTGTGCATGTGCTTTCATTTCCGCCTCACTGCACACACAGACTGCAACCTTTGGATGTAGGATTTATGAAGCCTTTTTCAACTTATTATACCGAAGCTGCAAATAACTGGCTAAGATTTAATCCGGGAAAAGTAATAACCCAATTTCAAGTTGCAGAGCTAGTCGACAAAGCCTTCCAAAAAGCTGCGACTTTGTCAAATGCTTATAACGCTTTTAGAGCCACCGGTATCTGGCCGTTAAACCCTGACGTGTTCACAGAAGCAGATTTTTTGGCAGCAGCGACCACTGACATTGAGATGCCAGAAGAAACGCCAAGGGATAATGAACATGGACCATCATTGATTCGACCCGAAGAAGCGCCCCCCATCGACGAACTTGGATTATCAGTGACTAATGATCATGCAGCTTTGCAAATAAACATAACACCACCTCTAGTCAACGATGAGGCAATAACAGCGCAACCTGGCACATCTAGCAATGAAGGTGTCACTGAACCATTGTTATCAATAACGTGTAATGAGAGCTTTTCCAAAAAGTATCTAACCAATAATGATGAACAACAGCCATCAACGAGTACATCCTTTTTTATTGCTCCAAAGGATATAATGCCCGTCCCTAAAACTACTAAACGGACTAGACCTAATATAAAGCGAGGAAAGACAGTCGAAATAACATCATCACCTTATCGCGAAGAATTAGAAGCTACTAAAAAAGCACAGGAAATGAAAGAAAATGCAAAGCTGGTAAAACAAAATCTTTTTACTGAAAAAAAGGGGAAAGGGAAACAAACAAACACGCAAAAAGGAAAAGGAAAAGGGAAGTCTACAAAAAAGAACACTCAAAAGAAAAGAAAGGACTCATCTAGCGAAGACGAAGAAGACGTACGATGTTTCTATTGTTCCCATTTATTTTCTGAATCGACAGAAGGCTGGGTTCAGTGCCCCGCGTGTTCTTTATGGGCACACTGTTCTTGTGCCGGTGTTGAAGACGATGACGAAGATGTTAGATTTGTTTGTGAAAGGTGTGACGATGAATAAATAGTAGATATTTTTTTTAGTTCTTATGTTTATGCCATAGGTCCATTTTGCCTTCATGCCTGGTTCGTTTTACCTTCACGTGTAGGCAAAACGGACCAAACCGAGGGTTTTGGAAATCATCCAATATTTTCTGTATCTGTGATTTTATGCAAGTGTTCCTTAGTAATAAGTTTGATTAATAAATTTTCAATTATAGAATAACTAAGAAAGAAGAATAAAGCTATTATTTTTTGTGTGACATTGATTTTTCCTTAAGTGGTCCGTATTACCTTCGCTTCCCCTATAGCTCTTATAGTTTCGGAAAAAAGTGGCTGTGAAATACATCCAGACAGACAGACAGACATACAGACAGACAGACGTGACGAATCTATAAGGGTTCCGTTTTTTGCCATTCGGCTACGGAACCCTAAAAACAGTGTAAAGAGCAGTATTCCGGGTATCATACTGATCATAAGAGGGCGTAAAGTTTAAAAATTCAACGTCCAATTTGCGTTCGTATCTAGATGCTGATCAAAAATGCGTGCAATTTCCGTGTTGCAGTAGTTGTAACGTTGTAACGCGGCAAAACTGCCTGCTTATTCCGTGTTATAGCCTCGTTCACTTAACGTGTATTACGAAATATCAACACGTTCTTTTGTTGCAACAAAAATATCCGGTCTTTGAATTTATTTTTTGATTTTTTTAGGATATAAAAATTATATATTCAATTATTATATGCAAATGAAAATACAATAAACAAAAATACCAAACTTATTCTAGAACATAAAAATTACAGATCGAAAATATCATCTAAACCACCGCAACGAGGCAGGGTGCCCAGAACGCTGGCAGCGTTACCTCGTTGAATGGCCAGACTAATATGCTGACCGAGGTAACTGCCAGCCCTCCGGTCTTTGAATTAAATCTAAATATATAAAAGGGAAAGGTGACTGACTGACTGACTGACTGATCTGATCAAAAATGCGTGCAATTTCCGTGTTGCAGTAGTTGTAACGCTGTACGCGGCGAAACTACCTGCTTGTTCCGTGTTATAGCCTCGTTCACTTAACGTGTGTTACGGAATAGCAACACGTTCTTTTGTTGCAACAAAAATATCCTGTCTTTGAATTTAATCTAAATATATAAAAGGAAAAGGTGACTGACTGACTGATTCACTGATCTATCAACGCACAGCTAAAACTACTGAACGGATCGGGCTGAAATTTGGGAAGCAGATAGCTTCTTTCTTCATTCTGAGCTGGTTTCCGCACTTAAACGTTTCCGTCTGTTGTGCGTGAAGCAGATAGCTATTACGGGTGGTGTCACAGATGAAAATGTTACATTTGTACTTTGTTTTTATCTGTGACACCAACAACAAATAAATGCATTTTCTTTTTTCTTTCTTTTTTTTATGTCGAGGCATCCGCAGTATTTTTGAAAATTCAACCCCTAAGGGGGTGAAAGGGGTTTGAAATTTGTGTAGTCCACGTGGACAAAGTCGCGAGCATAGGCTAGTACAATATAATATGTATTAAGTATAACGCATAGTACGTTGATGCTTGTTCTACATAAAACTATATAAATATAATAAATAATTCGCAAAGTAGTTATTTACATTAGAGTTCCGCTCTATTTAGTTTGGGCCGAGACAACAAGTCCTCGGAGTATTATAGGTCCATTTCCCCGGAATCCTAATTCTGTATCGGGCCCAAAAGGACCCTTCTCACGATACGGTTGATTTGCCGCCTCGTACGATATTCCGCTTTCTGTTCAATGGGAATTTTAAGCTGATTACCTCCCTGGCACAGTAGTGAGCCATTATGGTATCTTAGAAGATCCTGACTCCTGACAGAGGTGATTTGGAAATCTATACTTTTTAAATTGGATCCGATCTGGTCTGTTGTCGATCATCTCGTTTTTATATCCGGTGAAGTGGAAGCTTTTTTAAAACTTGCATCCAAGCAACGAAGTCGCGGCCATCATCTAGAATCTAGAATCTAAATATATAAAAGGAAAAGGTGACTGACTGACTGAATGACTGACTGACTGACTGACTGATCTATCAACGCACAGCTCAAACTACTGGACGGATCGGGCTGAAATTTTGAATGCAGATAGCTATTATGACGTAGGCATCCGCTAAGAAAGGATTTTTGAAAATTCAACCCCCAAGGGGGTGAAACACAGGTTTGAAATTTGTGTAGTCCACGCGGACGAAGTCGCGAGCATAAGCTAGTCATAATATAAAGTAGGTAGTCTACATAAAACTATAAAAATATAATAAATAATTCGCAAAATAGTTATTTACATAAGAGTTCCGCTCTATTTAGTTTGGGCCGAGACAACAAGTCCCCGGAGTATTATAGGTCCATTTCCTCGGCATCCTAATTCTGTATTGGGCCCAAAAGGACCCTTCTCACGATACGGTTGATTTGCCGCCTCGTACGATATTCCGCTTTCTGTTCAATGGGAATTTAAAGTTGATGACCTCCCTGACGTAGTAGTGAGCCATTATGGCATCTTAGAAGGTCCTGACTCCTGAAAGGGCAATTTGGAAATCTATCCATACTATATTATAAATGCGAAAGTGTGTCTGTCCATCTGTCTGTCTTAAAGCATATCCCTCCCCAAGTTTATAAGAAAGAAATGTACAGAAACATGAGCTCTAAAATAAACTTTAAAATAAACCTACAAGTTTAAATGACCACCTCAAGAAATAAACACAAACAAATTAATTTTGTTTATTAATTCAGGTACAAGATAGCCCTTGACTGCAATCTCACCTGGTGGTAAGTGATGATGCAATTCAAGATGGAAGCGGGCTAACCTGGAAGAGGTATGGCAGTTTTTATTAAACACATACCCCTTAGGTTTCTATACGGCGTCGTACCAGAACGCTAAATCGCTTGGCGGCACGGCTTTGCCGGTAGTGTGGTTACCAGCCACGGCTAGAAATTATGAAATGGAAATAACACAACACCCTGTATATCTATAGCCTATAACACCTTCTCCCTAGTTGTAGCAGAATCGAGCTGCTATATAACAAGCCTGTCAGTTTAATTAACTAGACACTATGACCTGACGTCGCTTCATAACTCACAGGTGAATATTGACAGCAAGTGATACTAATCTCGACTAATTGACTAGCTTTACACCGTTGGCCACATAAATTGAACACTTAAAAGATTTATTTATTTCTTTTTATTTATTTACACTTTATTGCACACAACACAAAGTAAACATTGAAAAAACACAATACAGGATCTTAATCTAATAGCTGTAGTATGCAAAAGCGGCCTTATCGCTAAAGCGATCTCTTAATGGCAACCTTTGACTTAGATTATAAATAATTTTCTTATTTGAGGTCCTAAAAGTCGATACAACGAAATTACAGCTAACTAATTTAACCACATAGGCTATAGAGCTATTCAACTATATTTTGTTCGAAGCTAGAAACTAGTAAATCAAATTTCATACAATACGTGATTTTTGCATGGATATAGTTAAAGACCTGGAGAGTGACATAGGCTATTTTTTATCCCGGAAAATCAAAGAGTTCCCACGGGATTTAAAAAACCTAATCCCACGCGAACGAAGTAGCGGGCATGAGCTAGTTTTTCATAATGCCTTGGAACTAGCCAAAATCATTAAAGAATGATTAATGGTGCATTTATTTGCAAGGGAGTGTAAGTGCTCGAACAATGTCACTTAGCCAGTGTCTCAATTCATAGTAGTTACAGTACACAGTGTGTCAGTCATTATGATCATTAGTTTGAGCCGACATTGTAATATGTACGAATTGTCAGTTTATTTAAGTAACATAAAAATGCAACTCCTCAATATATCGAATTAGGTTGCCTGCACATCGGATTGAAAGAGAGGTGATGCAAAATTATGTAGGTTAGGTCGTTAAGCAATAAGTTTAAAACAATAGTATGTAAGATTTCTTTATTAGTATTGTTAGTCCATAAGCGAGAGTAGATCATAAGCCGGCTCTCAATAAACATCTTTCACCGTTGCCGCATTTAATTATTACCATACGGCCACAACATATCTCATGGCGACCCTTGCCAGTCGGTGCATGCCTAATCTAAGTGCGTGCACCGGCTGGGCACCGATCAAGATGAAGACTACACAATTTTCAAAAGAATATTATCAAGATTCAAGACTCAATTAGAACAAAAAGAAGAAAATAATTCCACGTCCTATATTAAAAATCAAGAAACACTAACATCAAGAAATAAGCCAAAAAAAAAATGAATCGCTTATGAACAGAAGACATCTCAAGCTTCATTGATCGGCCCAGCATCATCGTGCGTCCAGGGTTATCCCGGCCAAAACTAGGAGGTGTCCAGGGTATTCCCGGCCCAGTTCGAGGAGTCCAGGGTTTTCCCGGCCCATTAAGATGCAGTAAAGAAGAGGCACAGACTCCAGACCTCCGGACCTGATGACCAAAACCAGTCCTGACGACGACGGCGACTACACGGCGGTCACGAAATTGATTGATAAAATGCGTCGCTAACAGTTAAAGTAAGTGCAATTTATCTCTCGTAATGGGCAAATAGGTAGAATGTGTAGCTATTGTAATTTTTTTTCTTGGGTACCTAGTTAATTTAATTTTGTACGTAGGTTAGGTGAATATTGGTTTTTTAATAATAAATAATACTTGCTCCACTATCTAATAAATTCCATTCGTGCTGTATTTGTAAGATTTTATATAGTGTGTAGGATAGTTAAAACTAATAATAGATAATAATTAATAAATGAATAAGTAGGTAGGTACTAACTTCTTTCGTAAATATTCGGTGTTAAAATCGAAATATAATAATTCAGAGAATTATAACGGTGTCATCGCGTGGTCAACGACACACGCGTACCCGAACATTTTGTATTGTTATACGAGACAATGGTTTTGCTCGAGATGCAATTTGCAAATACAAGGAAATGAATTTGAAATAAGGAGAATTTTTTCCTTACAGACGTTTTTCGTCTAGTTTCGTGCTTGTTTTGACGATTTAAGACTTTATTCGGCTTTAACAAATTAGGACTCTGCAAACCAAAGGCTTGATCACCCTTCGGCTGTAGAAGTGCTATAGGTATAAAATATACAATATTTATTTTGGGATTGAGACATACTGACGTAGGAAGATGATTGTTATTTATTTATTTGGACGCGATGTTTTGCGCATATTTAGTACCTCCTCATTCAACTATATATTTGTCTAGACTCTTGATCATTATCTACCGCGCTGGTGTTAGTGAAAGACCTAGAATCTTTATGAAAAGTTGAATGTTATTGAAATACTTATTGAAAGAAATAAGTTTGATGAAGACTATAAGTCTTATGAAAAATGCTTGCAAGCATGTTATGTTAAATATTAATTAGGAGAGTACGCGCCGCGTTTGTTGATTTGTTTATTTATTTGTATTATGTGAAGAAGTAACTTGAAAGGAAGATGAAGACTAGGAGAGGTTTATTTTGACTGTCCAGGAAATATGAATACCTGAGACGTTTACTTAATAATAGGTATTATTATGGGTTTTAGAATAGAAACCTTAAGTATATTTACCGTCTTACGACGATGCTATACGACAGCTGTATACTTATGATGACGACGATTTGATAGGTCAAAGAATCTTTTGAAGTCGATTTATGAAATCGATACCTCAGCTTATACATATCTAATACCTATGATGCTATTTTGAGATTATTTTATTATGATGAGATTTTTTCGAAACTTTTGTATAAGTTAAATCCTTGACTTTGCACTTAATAGATAACGATTTTTCTATTTATAAGTAAAGTTGAAAGTATGCCCATACGAAGTAAGAGATAAGATAAATTGCACTTGAGCACAGGAAGTAACGATAAAAAAAAATGTTTCCTTACATAATTTAATTTTATTTAGCATTAGATTTTATTTTTGTGATTGTCATCATCTTTTCTTCTGATTCGATGTAGCGTCTAACATTTTTTTTTCTTTTAAGGGGAGGGGTAACCGCATACATTTTCAGGGGAGTTGTAATATGTACGAATTGTCAGTTTATTTAAGTAACATAAAAATGCAACTCCTCAATATATCGAATTAGGTTGCCTGCACATCGGATTGAAAGAGAGGTGATGCAAAATTATGTAGGTTAGGTCGTTAAGCAATAAGTTTAAAACAATAGTATGTAAGATTTCTTTATTAGTATTGTTAGTCCATAAGCGAGAGTAGATCATAAGCCGGCTCTCAATAAACATCTTTCACCGTTGCCGCATTTAATTATTACCATACGGCCACAACATATCTCAACATCAAGTTTAGCTTGAATTATGCATGACTCATTCATTCATTCATTCATGTACGAATTCATTCACAAATTGCAGAGCTGTAAGAAGTTATAGTACGCGACAGGGTCGAGATTGCAATCGGGGAGGTAACACCCGCACAGCCCCCGTGCTGACTCACTGTGTGAAATCACTGTGAAAAAAATTACATCATCTACCCATAGACGGCTCACTACAGAGCACGGGTTTCCTCTCAGTATGTGAAGGATTTGGCCTTAGTCAACAACGCAAGTGCGGATTGGCAGACTTCACACACCTTTGAGAACAATATTATGAAGAACTCTCGAGCATGCAGGTTTCCTCACGATGTTTTCCTTCACCGTTAAAGTAAGTGATATTTAATCTATTAAAAAGCACATAACACCGGAAAGTTAGAGGTGCGTGCCCGGGATCGAACCCGTACCACTAGGCTATCACGGACGGAAAAATAATATTTTTTTCACCAAATGAAAATCATTCAAAAGTAGCAATAATGCATCGCTACTAGGCAGGCATTTTGTACGGAGTCCGAAGCCCGATAACACGCTGACCGCAGGCATTTTGTGCACGTGCATTGAGAAATACCTCTGTAGGTATTGCAAAAACGTCACAATGTGACCATACCAGTACCATACCTTTGAAGTTCGAAGTACGGAAGAACTTTCTATATAACGGCAAATGTACTTTACGCCTAGCTTTGATCTTAACCTCGATTATACATAATATCTCACACCCGGTTTTACTCACGTGTTTAGTCAACGTTAGCCCGACTAGTTTTTTTAGAGATAATATGTACCTACTTATTATGGAAATCACTCAAAGTCAAAGTCAAAGTCAAATGATTTATTCAAAATAGGTAATAAATTACTCTTATTGATTGTCTGGTATAGTGTTAGATTTGTAAGATAATATAGTGGTGATAATTATAACGCAAACTTAAAACTAAAGCTACGAGGGTTCCAAACGCGCCCAGTCACGATAGTTTAAACGCTAAAATAACCTAGAATGGTTTTTTTTTTCGAAATCTAGAAGATGCTCGTGACTTCATGCGCATTTTTCATGTTTTTTAAATTTCTTGTTACTAAAATATAAGTATAATATAAGTAGTACGCGACAGGTCGAGAAGGCTGTCGGGGAGGGAACGACGCGCACACCCGCACAGCCCCCCCGGCTAATCGCGGGAGACGTGCGGGTCATACCCATTGCCATCTCGACTTGTGGCGGACTATTTGCCTAGAAATTAATCTATATATATAAAAGGAGAAGGTGACTGACTGACTGACTGACTGACTGACTGACTGACTGACTGGCTGACTGACTGACTGATCTATCAACGCACAGCTCAAACTACTGGACGGATCGGGCTGAAATTTGGCATGCAGATAGCTATTATGACGTAGGCATCCGCTAAGAAAGGATTTTTGAAAATTCAACTCCTAAATAGGGGTTTGAAATTTTGTAGTCCACGCGGACGAAGTCGCGAGCACAAGCTAGTCTACACTAATATTATAAAGAGGCAAAGTTTGTAAGTTTGTTTGTAGGGAGTAAATCTCTGGAACCACTGAACCGATTTTGAAAATTCTGTCACCAGTAGAAAGCTACATTATTCCTGAGTGACATAGGCTATATCTTATTTCAAAAAATTAGAGATCCCTATGAAAATTGTAATAAACTACCCGTGCAAAGCCGGTGCGGGTCACTAGTTAGTACCCTTATTATAAATGCGAAAGTGTGTTTGTTTGTTGGTTTGTGGGTTGTCAACGGTGCAACGGATTGACGTGATTTTTTGCATGGGTATAAATAAAGACCTGGAGAGTGGCATAGGCTACTTTTTATCCCGGAAAATCAAAGAGTTCCCACGGGATTTTTAAAAAACCTAATTCCACGCGAACGAAGTCGCGAGCATCAGATGGTTTTAAATAAATTTCCACCTTCCAAATTCTCTGGAAAAATCCTTTTCCAATCTCCACCTACCTACCGACAAGCGGTAAACTGCCTTGACCTCGCGAAAAACCTAAAAAGCTGAAAATCGCCCAATTATACCCTCTACACCAATTAAACTCTGCCCAAACTTTGTGTGGGATGAATTTTCATACACATTTAGATAAATATTAAGTGGAATTTAAATTTTAAGCACCTTTAATGTTATTTAGTATAAAATCTAGGTTAGGTATTTAGGTTAGCGGAGGCTTAGTAGGTAATATCATCATCATCATGATCAACCCATCACCGGATCACTACAGAGCACGGGTCTCCTCCCAGAGTGAGATGGGTTTTGGCCATAGTCTACCACGCTGGCTATGTGCGGTTGGGTCACTTCACACACCTTTGAGAACATTATGGAGAACTCTCAGGTATGCAGGTTTCCTCACGATGTTTTCCTTCACCGTTAAAGCAAGTGATATTTAATTAATTAAAACGCACATAGCTCCGAAATTAGAGGTGCGTGCCCGGGATCGAACCCCCGACCTCCGATTAGAAGGCGGACGTCCTAACCACTAGGCTATCACAGCGTAGGTAATATAAGGGTACGGAATCCTAAAAATTATAAATTCCCAAATTTACCGACTTATTTATTTATTTTATTTTTAAATACCCGGTGCGGGAAGCCCCTCCACCTCATATTCCGATTGCCATCTCGACCTGTCGCGGGCTTATTCCGGCGCTTTTTAGGGTTCCGTAGCCAAATGGCCCTTATAGATTTTTCCGCTTGAGGTCTCTTGGCCTTAATGCTCAAGTGTAAGAGGCGCCGCCATAACCAAACCCTAGGCAGGAACAACAGCTGGTGATATTGTGGTATAAGTCCCGCAAATTGCTAATGCGCGTGGCCGCCATTGTAGTGACGTCAGCACTAGACTGAAGTTTCGAGCTGATAGTATGTATATTTTTATTTCGGCTGACGTCAAAATGACGTCATTTCGATTTAATGAGACATGGTTTCATCGCAATAGGAATTTGCGGGACTTGTACAACTTTCAAAGAATAAACGTTTTTCTTTTTTTTATCACAGACAAAGATATTTGTTTCTAGAACGTGTCTATTGAAATTTCAAAGATTTGATTGCTTAATATTCAAATGAGAACCAAACTGCGTTTGTATGGAAAGTGCTGGAGAGCATCTAGGGATAGGTAGGTACTTCTCTTAACTTAAATTATGCCTAATTTACAAAATGGCCGCCTCCAGTCCGGTGGGGTGGACTGTTGGACATAAATTAACTAGTCCCTTTTAGTTTTAAAAGTATTTCGGTGTAATTCTGTGTTTACGTGAATTTATAAGCAGAGTTTAGTTAGGTAAGGGTCCCTACTACAGTGCTTTATGGCACAAGCCGTGTTATAGTCTTAAAATAAATAAAAGTTAGTTTACGTTAAGGTATCTTCTCATAGTACGACATAGCAGGAGCAAAATAAATTCTTCTCAATAATACTTAGGGTCTTGGACTGTAGTAATAAAATGACGTGATTTTTTGTGTAGCGGTAGTTTATAGGGTTAAAATTCATTATTAAAGAGAAAAATAAAAAAAAACATGTTTTTTATTAATTTTAAATAAAACATTATTAACGTCACACTGTACCTACGGAAAGCAATTAATGATAATGACAAAATATTTTTAAGTTTTTAATTATCGTTCTGGTTACACCTGTATATCTCTTCTACTCTATACGATTTATCTTCTGTCTTACTTGTCACCAAGCACGAATTTTATACGCCATGTCACCATGTAATTTGCACGAAATGTCATTTATTTAGCGGCTTTCTTTTCTCACAGTGATATCTCTGGTGGACATGCAGCTTAATGTTGGAAAACTTTGCAACCCTCAGATAACTCAAACCGAACTGAACAAGTTTAACTGTTAGATCGGATGGTATACCCGGCTCTATGTAAGCCACGTCTTAGCACTAGTTTTGGACTATCGGAAACCGCATTCGATTTGTGTACTTACTATTCTTAGAGTGGAATTTGGATAACATTAGGTATGTTAAAACGTAAACCAACTCTACAACAACAATCCTATTACAATGTAAAGGATTATTCAATCAAAGGATCTTCCACGCTCGTACCGTGAAAGATGGGCAGGTCGCTTGTTTGGGATGCAACTTGTGTAGACACTTTAGCTGCATCCCACATTCAGGCGACCTCCTCTATGGCGGGTGCAGCGGCCATCAGCGCCGAACAGGCCAAGAGGCGCAAATATGAAAACCTCGATGGAAGCTTCGTATTCGTGCCTTTTGGTGTGGAGACCTTGGGGCCGGGGGCTCGAGCTCTTTTTGAAGAAATTGTGAAAAGAGTTATCGAGTCCACCGGGGACCCGAGAGCTGGCAGCTACCTTGGTCAAAGAATTAGTTTGGCCATCCAAAGGGGTAATGCTGCCAGCATCTTGAGTACAATGCCTCGCTGCGGTGGTCTCGATGAGGTTTTAGATTTAATTTAATTTATTTTAGTTTTAATTTAATCTTGTTTTTTTTTAGATTTAAGTTTATTAATGAAATGAAAATGAAAATGAAATGAAAATCTTTTTTATTCGTATAAACTTTTACAAGTGCTTACGAATAGTCGGATGCATCTACCACTGGTTCGGAATGCCTTTCCTGCCGAGAAGAACCAGCAAGAAACTCGGCGGTTGCTCTTTTCAAATATTTGATATAGGTACAAGATTATGCCATGTATAAAATAGTATTTAATAGTAGTTATTTATAGTAGTTTTTATAGTAGTTTAATAGTAGTTAATAGTTTATTTGTTAACCATTGATAATATTAAAAATAAATAAATAAATTCCTCAGCACACAGTAGTAACACTACGCATAAAATACTCATACATAGATATGCAAACTGCAAGATAATCCTATGGTTTAAGTTGTATGACCTGAATGGAGCTACGCGCCCTGGATACATTGTATATCTTTGGCAGCCACCCAGGTGTTAATCTTTATAGGAACGATTTGGTATGCATACGTTTATATATGCAGCTACTGGATTAGTTGCATTCAAACTAGATTCGGTGGTAGCTTTGCTTAGATTCAGGCAGATGCGGATTAAATGTCGAGAGCGCCCTAGGCAAGCACCTCATAGGCGCCCCTCTTAGAGCCATATTAAATTTTTTACTAACTAACTCCGAATGAACGAGGAATCGTTTCATTGCATAGCTGGTAGTTGATGATTGTACTATTTATGTGAACGAGTGAAGAACATCACGTCATGACACCTTGGTATATATTAAAGAACAGGTTGGTTTGGTCACTCCAAGATAATATTAGTAGACATAATCAGGCAGGCCATGTAATGGAATTCTACATGATCGCGCGCGCCCCTTCGTAACGTGCCTAGTTTGCCTTAGGGATAATCCGCCTCTGGATTCAGGACTAAAGATGTCAGAAGAAAGGTTTGTCTGGCTTTGGCCGTGGCCAGTTACCACCCTAGCAGCAAAACCGTACCGCCAATCGATTTAGCGTTTACGGCTTATATTGGCAGACTTCACACACCTTTGAGAACGCTATGGAGAACTCTCAGGCATTTAGGTTTCCACACGATGATTCTTCACCGTTGAAGCAAGTGATATCGTAAGTCATTTCGTAGTAAAACGCACATTACTCCGAAAAAAGCCAAGTGCAAGTCAGGCTCGCACAACGAGGGTTCCGTACAACAATCATATTTTTTCAACATTTTGCACGATAATTCAAAAACTATGATGCATAAAAAATAAATAAAAATCTGTTTTAGTATGTACAAGTGAAGACCTTTCATTATGATACCCCACTTGATATAGTTATCTTACTTCGAAAATTGAAAATACTAATTATTAGTTTTATGACCACAATTTAATTTTTTTTGTGTAATGTAACCACAAATTCACGGTTTTCAGATTTTTCCCCTAATGCCAGCTATAAGACCTACCTACCTGCCAAATTTCATGATTCTAGGTCAACGGGAAGTACCCTGTAGGTTTCTTGACAGACAGACGGACAGATGGACAGACAGACAGACAACAAAGTGATCCTATAAGGGGTTTCCTTTTGAGGTACGGAACCCTAAAAATTAGAAGTGCGTGCTCGAAATCGAACCCCAGACCTCCCGAATAGGAGGCCGACGTCTAAGCCACTTATATCGCAAAAGTCAATACCTATCATCATAACTCATCACTTTTTACGGCTCCCACTAAAAACCAGCGCTGCAGCTTGCTATGGATATATGGCCATGGATGCAGTGGCGTGCAGCTGATAGAGGCATTAACGCACTGCTTACCCTCGTTGTAATAAACCAATGCTTATTTTTCATTACAACCTGCCGGAAAATAAGTTCATACCTAAATGCATACCCTGGCTTGAAATCCTGTGCACGCCACTGCATGGATGACATTATAATCATAGATAGGTCACGTTCATATTAGATGCTTACATAAAATCCGTGCTTGCTGATGAGTAAAACAGAAGATACAAAACGCACGAGAGTAAGAGAGATGGATATCTACGAATGTGACCCAAATGTAATTTATGTATTTTAAATCTTCACTTTAAAGTTTAAACGCGTATACGTAACGCATCAACTTCTCACATTATTATACAGGATGTAACCAGAACGCTAGCAAAAACGAATACAACTGATATTACTGATGATTACTGATATGATACCACAAAAAAACGTGAAAATAAAAACTTATATTTTGTAAAATTTCACGACATATTGGAAACAAAACATCTGACTGACGCTAGAGGTCAATTACCGTTGCACAAGTAAGTCACTCGTAGTCAATGCCGCATCGTAGGTGGGGCATTGACCCCAGTTTTGAACGCTATAATATATTGTGGATTAGAAAAATATTAGATCACTAATACTACAAAATGAGGCAAATGGTTATTGGGTATTGAGTTGTGTTTAGGTAGTATAACAATAACGCTAAGTTCTTGCTAGCGTTCTGACTACACCTGTATACGCTATTTTTTGTCACTGTAATTTCCTAACGTAACACAAAAGTATACCTACTTTCAATTTGTAAGACAGCAATAATATCAATTACCCCTTTATTCCACTAACAATAACTTCAAATTCAATAGACCTTCAAACAAATAATACCACTTTATTGATTACGTAATATACCTCGTTAAAGTAACGCTTGTTAATAAATTGCCTTCCAATCTCCAGTGTATTAGGTAAGCTTCGAAAAAATGCCTTTGATGACGATTTCGAATCAAACGGCTGTAACTGGCCAAAGGGATTATTAAAGTTGGGCTGTATGGCATAAGTGAGAAGCGGAATGCCGTTTACAATCTGTCACCCGTACTCAGAGTCACTTAATAGTTACTTAAGTTAAGTTAAAACGAGACAGAGCTATATCTCTCACATAAATCTGTATCTGTATGTAATAAATCGGCGGAAGAGTATATAAAACGAAAAGGTGACTGACTGACTGACTGATCTATCAACGCACAGCTCAAACTACTGGTTTGAAATTTGTGTAGTCCACGCGGACGAAGTCGCGAGAATAAGCTAGTATTGTATATAAACTTAAATCTAAATTAAAAGTACTTAAAAATATTAAATTAAAATATACAAGACACATATTGTATATTACACTGGATATTGCAATAATTATACTATATACTAATACTAATCTACCCTATTTTGCCTGAATTTTTGCTGAATGTGTTTCCTACCAATTACAACCCGGGTTAGAGTGAATAGACATCTTCTAGGTTAACGCGTCCCATCTTAGGCCACATCACCACTTTCCATCAGGTGTGATTGTGGTCAAGCGTTTACCTATAATGAATTCAAAAAAAATTAAGTATCATACAAACACTAAATCAAGTGACTGTATTGTGAATGCTTAACGGAAAAGTGAAAAAAGTGAAGTGAATAACACTTTACTTTTATTTATACCCATATATAGCACTATATAAAATTTAAATCGCTATAAGTGTGTAACTTGGAACCGTTCTAACTGGAACACCACGGATCATATTTTTTTTTTTTTTGGACGGATATCAATACTAATTTACCCTATTTTGCCTGAATTTTTGCTGAATGTGTTTCCTACCAATTACAACCCGGGTATCTTTAAATCAAGAGTGAATAGGTATGTTCTAGGTAAACGCGTCCCATCTTAGGCCACATCATCACTTTCCATCTGGTGTAATTGTGGTCAAGCGTTTACCTATAATGAATTTAAAAAATATATCATAAAAAACACTAATTCAAGTGACTGTATAGTGAATGTTTAACGGAAAAGTGAAGTGAATAACTCTTTACTTTTATTTATACCACTATCACTACATAAAATTTAAATCGCTATAAACCTGTAACTTGTAACTGTGCTAACTGGAACAACACACCACGGATCATATTGGACGGATATCAATAGGCAATAATCCTATCTTGTATCGCTGCCCAGACAATTACCCCGGCTAATATTGTATATTGTATTGGATATTGCAATAATTATACTATATAGTATACACTAATACTAATTTACCCTATTTTGCCTAAATTAATTATCATAAACACGGCATACATAAGGTATGATTCCGAACCACGCTGCTGCGTGCATGGTTGTTGGCTGCGTGGTTCGGAATTATACCTTAACTAGCTTATGCTCGCGACTTCGTCCGCGTGGACTACAAAATTTCAAACCCCTATTTCACCCCCTTAGGAGTTGAATTTTCAAAAATCCTTTCTTAGCGGATGCCTACGTCATAATAGCTATCTGCATGCCGAATTTCAGCCCGATCCGTCCAGTAGTTTGAGCTGTGCGTTGATAGATCAGTCAGTCAGTCAGTCAGTCAGTCAGTCACCTTTTCCTTTTATATATATATAGATTCAAGTGATTGTATTGTGAATTTTTAACGGAAAAGTGAAAAAGTGAAGTGAATAATTCTTTACTTTTATTTATACCACTATCACATCGAATCATGTATATTTTAAAATGTTGGCAAATGATTAATTTAGGTGAGGTACATAATGGTCAATTTTAGCGTTTAAACTATCGTGAGCGATTTCCGCTCAACCGTTGAGCAGTCTCATCCGCGACGCGTGCGCAAACTGACTCCTTGAAAAAGGACCCCGGATGGGTTCGAAACTATCGGGCTAACGTCGACTAAACACGTTTAAAAGAAAATACGTAAAATAATTCTAACATAATATTGCATGCCTTAGTATATAAGGTATTTGGCTGTACTTACCACAATGTATGACTAAGAACCATTGTAAACCCAAATAAGCAATAAATAATTTGATTTGATTTGATTTGATTTGAGTAAAGCCGCCTGTAAAACGTATTTAATCCATACTAATATTATAAATGCGAAAGTGTGTCTGTCTGTCTGTCTGTCTGCTAGCCTTTCACAGCCCATCTGTTCAACCGATTTTGACGAAACTTGGTACGGCGATAGCTTGCATCCCGGGGAAGGACATAGGCTACTTTTTATCCCGGAAAATCAAAGAGTTCCCACGGGATTTTTAAAAACCTAAATCCACGCGGACGAAGTCGCGGGCATCCTCTAGTATAATATAATGGTGAACTTAAAGCTACGAGGGTTCCAAACGCGCCATATTTCGAGAAGAAGTGTTACCTACCGGAACATTAGACTATGCCTTCGAGCATTCCCTACACTATCAACTGGTTTTCAAACTAAGTCTGTGCGCCCTGTCTATGTGCCACATCTAAAAAAATACCGAATAAGAAATTGAATCGAAAATAAAAAAATTAAGAGGACCCATGTAAAAGATTATTTCGCCTTCCAACTCTATTTATTCGAAGATATTTTATCTCACAATAGTCGATAAGATATATCTTAAGATTCGAATCACGTGCTCCCCACAACTCGGTCTGAACATAAGCTATGTGTCTCATCTTATATCAGCGGATGGCTAGTTTATTTGTCTTTGTGTTCCGATAAAGCTCCCAAACCCTTATCACTAAATTGAATTGCTACGGCGCACAAAAGGCCTCGATGGGTCGCCAAAAATATAGGGTTGTCCATTTTCTATGGAAATTTTATGATATTTTTATGAAAAGGTTTCTATCGAAACTGAAAGGAAATATTATGATGTAGTTTCAAAATTGTATTTTTACGCTTCACTTCTCATTTCCATGTATCAATTGAAACGTTTGGTACAGTACGCAGCCGAGAGTAATGTACATCGGCCTTTAGAATGACATTTCGGCTTTGTAGAGCGTTGTCTCTGCCATTCATACCTATGTGACGTTTTGTTGGTTTCAACTACAGAGACAGTGCTCTACAAATTTGCTATCTATCTCCTTCTAAAGGTCGATGTACATTACCCGCGTACATTCGGTCGCGTACTGTAGCTTCTTCATTTCATAATAGCACTCAGCATTTCAGTGCACGCAGTGCATGTATGGTCAAAATAGTCCAGACAATGGCACCGATTCCGTTGTCTTTCTCTAAACTAAATTTAGAGTATCTGCGTCCTTTTCCTTTTAACAATGATAAAAAGGGACAGAACATGAGTTTTACATTTAAAGACTCTTAAATTTTAGTGCACGCTACAATTTTAAACAGTAGGCTCGCGACTGTGCGCTAAAATCACGGGTTTTACCATCTAAAAATTAAATTTAAAATTGTCAAACTGCGTCTGTCCTTTTCATATTACATTAGTAAGACGAGTATGCGAATACTCTAAAATTAGGTTGTGTTCAGAATCAGTACCAATGTCGGACTATGTTGCTGCACGGCGTAGCGTAGGTAAATAAAGCTTTAAGCTAACTATTTTACAAACTTCATATTATTTTTCTGAAAAATACGAAACTGTAAACTGATTTTAATTATCAGGTAGATACAAACAAAACTGCGAACAAGGTTACAGTTCTTTGTCCGTGCTCACGGCGGGGTTGTGCCACAAAAGTTTTTTAATCTAAAATCACTATTGTTCGTGAGAGACAACCCTAGCTTATCGGGCGCATGATTAAACTCTCGAGCAACTTCTTGCAGAAAATACAGGAAAGCTCCCACTTTTCTTCCTGCACTACTTTTTATGCCATAAATAGTTGTAGGGTGGGCAAAAAAATGTTGGAATATTAATTTATTTTAATGTTAAAATCCAGGCTAATATCATATTCGGGTCTCCTTTTCGGGGGATTCCGGGTTCGATCCCGGACACGCATCTTTAACTTTAAACAATGAATATAATTTCTTACTTAAAATCTTGCTCTAACGGTGAAAAGTTGTGTGAAGTCTGGTACACCGCACTTGACCAGCGTGATGGACTATGGCCTAAAATCTCTTCTTTCTGAGAGGAGACTGGGTACTTAATAGTGACCAGTGATCTATTGTGTTGTCTCTCATTCCACTGTTTAGTATTTTTGGATCTATTAATATTATTTTTGTTACGATAGAAACTTACACTTTCGGCTTTTTTGTACTAATGGTAGGTAGGTAAACACTAAGGCGCCGTCCTATTGTCATCGCTCGCGCGATGATGCGATGCGATTTCATCGTGCGATGAAATACAATATGAACGCATCGCATGATCGCGCGATCTTCAATGGGACATTCAGTAGAACACAGTTTGTTTGAACGCACGGGACGCGCTATCATTTTCGTCGGACGCACGCATCATCGCACGAGCGATGTAAATAGGACGGCGCATAATAGTGAAAAGAATAGAAAAAGTTTTATACAGTGCATTTTAAATCTCTGCAAAAAGATGCAAATTAAAAAAAACGATAACATTTTATGATTTGAAAAGAGTAACTTTTGAATTTCTCGTCGGTTCTTCTCATTAGACTCTGCTTTCCAGATTCTTTTGACAACAGAATTTTACTTTATTGGCAGGGCAGTCGTGTTTTTATTTAACGATTTGTTGTCTATACATGATATAAATAAATTTATCTAGGTTTTTTCCAATTTGATTTAATTTTTTGCTGACGCTACTGGCGGCACATTTCGGCGCTAGTGGAATAGCGGGCGCTGGATAGGCGCTGTTACAATGGACGCTCGATTCTTTGCCACCTGTATGCGCAGAATTCTATTCTACGCCGCGACTTAAGAGACGCTGAATTTAGGTTTTTGGAGCATACTGTATAGTGCATACTATTATTTTGAGAATAAAGCTTCGCGAGTTAAGAGTGCTCTCTTCAGTATCATGTGGTCGTGCGTGAGAGCAAGCTGTTATCAACATTCAAGGGCGGAACACTTTCAAGAGCGTAATGCGCGATAGGTGTCCAAGATTTCTTCAGGATTTTTGGACAAGTTGATTTGAAATTTTCAAAAATAGTGAATACGGATACTTATTTCTCTAACTGACTGACTGATCTATCAACGCACAGCTCAAGTACTGGACAGATCGGGCTGAAATTTGGCACGCAGATAGCTATTATGACGTGGGCATCCGCTAAGAAAGGATTTTTGAAAATTCAATCCCTAAGGGTGGGAAATAGGGGTTTGTTTGTGTAGTCCACGAGCATAGGCTTATGCTCGCGATTATTATAAGGCTGTAAGTATAATATGTATCTATTGATAATTAAATATCTATAGGACCCTTTAAGTTGCATCCGTGATTCAGAATCTATATAGAGATAACTATGTATTTAGGAGCAGTTTCCAGTAAGTAGTTGAAATCGCATAAATTGAACAGTTCTCAAACGATTTGAGGGATTTAGCACAACCAATGGGATTAATGCCAACCGAGCTGCGCCATCGGTAACAATTTGTGTAACCGAATCGGAATGATTCGAATAAATGAGTTTAGTCAGAGGAACTCTAGATTTTTAATTGAATTTAGGAATATCTAATATCTTCTTAACGGTCGATGGACAGAGGCGAGAGCTATGCTTGGCGTTTCTCTACGTTATCAAATCAGAAATGAGGAGATCCGTAACAGAACCAAAGTAACCGTCAACGGGTTGCGAAACTGAAGTGGCAATGAGAGGGCACATAGACGTTGGGGTCCCAGGATGCTAGAATAGCGACCTTGTACTGGAAAGTGCAGTGTTGGCAGACCCTCCACTAAGTGGACAGACGACATCAAACGAGTTGCACTTCAATTTCACAAAACCCTGTGTTTACACTCCAGATCTCTTCTACTGGTCTCCTCATTTCTGATTTAAGTGGTAAAGATACTCCAAAGTACTCCAAGGATACATAAGCCAGGATAGTTCTCTTCATGGGCACTGAACTGACTCCTTTGGTTTTCTTATTTTACAGCTGAACCTTAAAAATAGCGAAAGAAAATATTCCTTGTGTTTTTGCGTCTTCAGGGGTTGAAATTCTGACTTTATATTGCTCGCCCATAATATTGTATGAGGTTTTACGTGCAAGTCTTTTTAATCCAAATAAAAGCCTTTGGGTTTCATCACGTAACAGGATTATTCAGCCATTAGCCGTGCTCGGCCCGGCTAGCCTGATTTAGCTTAGCCTATTTTACACGGAATGAAAAACAAATGGGTAGGAACATTAAAAATTTGCACTTCACTTATAGGATTGCAACATTTTCCTCCATCTGTTCTTCTCTAAATAATAAAAAAGGTAGGTAAGTCTAAGTCGCAATCGCATTACACTTCGTATGTACCTACTCGTATGTTAGTTCTCTTAATAACGTAGACTACCAGTGAAAGGATTATTATCAGGAATTCAAGCCGTGTGAAGCCGGGATGGGTTAGTAAGTGGGTTGTGCAGTACGACAAGGCTCTTTTGGCACTTGAATGACATTGATAGGGAGGCGTAGTTGTAGAAAAAGGCTTTTAATTTAAATTTAAAATAGGTATTTTTGTAAGTAGGTTAGGTAAGTATATAAATTAGATCAACTCACGACTAAGGTCTAGTGTTACCTAATAATATCATAAGACAATCGTCTCACCGAGGTCTGTATTTGTTAACGTAGCAGATGGGTTTAATCGCCGGATGCTGCGCCGAATCTCGCGTGGTTACCTACTTTGTTGCTTAGGATAAGTGAATATGGAGTAGGCTTGTTATTATTTAGAAATAAATTTTTAACATTACCAAACAAACAATTTTGTCTGGAGAAAACATACCTAATAGGTAGGTTATAATATTATGCTGAAAAAAGCATATTATTTTATAGTAAGAACTAGGTATAGAAGTTTTTTTATAATAAGAACTATAAAAAAAATTGACGCAGTTAAACTGACACTAAACTCCATTCTCCTGTGCCTGTAATACAGGATATTATTAGGACCATGACGCTAGCAAAAATGAAGGCAGGTGATGGTACGACTGTATACTGATAAGATACCACACAAAACCCGAAAAAAAATAACTTGAATTTTTAAAAGTTCGGCAAATGAAACATCTGAATGACACTAGAGGTCAACGAACGTTACGTAGATAGGTGTCATGGGAGCACTGCCGCGTCGTAGGCGGTTATTGACCTTGAGTTTTAAACGTTATATTTAATTAAACCAAAATTTGGGTTAAAATTTGCATTCTGGTTTTTAAAAATGCATAAAAACCTCAATTTTTTTTAAATTCAGATACAAGGTAACCCTTGACTGCAATCTCACTTAGTGGTAAGTGATGATGCAGTCTAAGATAAAAGCGGGCTAACCGGGAAGGGGTACGGCAGTTTTTATTAAACCCATGCCCCTTTGGTTTCTATTTCTACACGGTATCGTACCGGAAAGCTAAATCGCTAGGCGGCAGGGCTTTGCCGGTAGGATGGTAACTAGCCATGGCCGATGCCTCCCACCAGACCACACCAAAAATTTAGAAATTATAAAATTCCAAACCCTTGCCAGAAATCGAACCCGGGACCTCCCACTAATAAGACCACAACGCTTACCACTGCGCCAGGTCGTCAAAAAATTCAAATGAACCTCATAAAATTCTGTTTCCGCAATAGTTAGCATACAATATGTGTACGTATCCCTAATTACAGGGCTTAGTTATAAAACAGTAGGGCGGCAAAAAGTCAAAAATGAAAGGTTTAGTTCGTCCGGTTGTTACGTTTGAATTATTCAACCAAATTTGAGGCTCTAGTCTACATGATAGGAGCAAACAAACTGACATGTCTGTGTTAAATGCTGTAACAAATGCTAAGCGTGGTGGGATGGCAGTGCAGTGCGATGGTGAGGCGAACCTACGTGCAAGGAACCAAAACTTTCACCATCATCACCATGGGAAGGGGTTTGGCCATAGCCTACCATGCTATGCTGGCCAAGTGCGGATTGGCAGACTTCACACACCTTTGGGAACATTATGAAGAACTCTCAGGTGTGCAGGTTTCTTCAAAAAACTTCAAAAAACTTCAAAAAACCTAAATCCACACAGACGAAGTCGCGAGACAAAGCTAGCTGCTTTTATAAAACTAACAATGTAGGTACTTCATCATAATCAACCCATCGCCGGCTCACTACAGATCACCTCTCAGAGTGAGAAGGTTTCTGGTCTGGCTAAGTCTACCACGCTGGCCAAGTGCGGATCGGCAGACTTCACACACCTTTAGGAACATGATGGAAAACTCTCAGGCATGCAGGTTTCCTCGCCATGTTTTCCTTCACTGTTAAAGCTAGTGATATTTAATTACATAAAACGCACATAACTCCGAAAAATTAGAAGTGCGTGTCCGGAATCGAACCCCCTACCTCCGATAAGGAGGCGGACGTCCTAACCACTGGGCTATCACAGCTTATATTATTATGTACTTATAGCTTATTGAAGCCTAGCGTACACAACATTTCAGCAAGCCATTTAAACTGTTTATGAAAACATCGATATTTGAGGAATTAATTCAATTCATTTATTAAAATCGAGTTTCCTGCGTTCATAATTAAGCGTTCTCTTTTCATTCAAAGCTCTTTATTAATTTCATTATGCTGGCACGATTTCGATTGCTACTTAACCGATCGGAATCGATGTTGGTTTATCCACTGTCTAAATTCATCACCCTCAATCTATCGCCGGTCCACTACTGAACATGGGTTTACTCACAGAATGATTTCTCATTCTAGGTTTAGGCTATAGTCCACCGTGCTGGCCAAATGCGGATTGGCAGACCTCACACATTTCTGTAATGTAGAGAACTCTCATTCCGAACCAGTGGTAAATTAAACTATTCAACGATTCAAAAGCACTTGTAAAAGTTTATACTTGAACTAAAATATATTCTATTCTATTCAGGCTTTCTATATCGATGTCTCAGGCATGCAAGTTTCCTCACGATGTTTTCCTTCACTGTTAAGATCTTGTTGTACGCAGAGATTATATTTCTCTGGCGTAAATGAAGCTAAGCTGTATAAGTTACTAGATGATGCCCGCGACTTCGTCCGCGTGGATTTAGGCTTTTGAAAATCCCGTGGGAACTTTTTAATTTTCCGGGATAAAAAGTAGCCCATGTCCTTCCCCGGGATATAAGCTAACTCTGTACCAAATGTCGTCAAAATCGGTTGAACGGTTGGGCCGTGAAAGGCTAGCAGACAGACTGACAGACACTCTCGCATTAATAATATTAGTATGGATAATTACTATCCCGATTGCCGTTCAGCGAGGTAATAGCGCCAGTGTTTTGGGCACAGTGCCCATAAATGACCATTTGGACGGCGTATATTTTTTGTAAATATAAATTTTTTAGTGATTTTTATTTTGTTTTATTTTATTTATTAAATTAACTAACAGCTACTTACACTAATTAAAAAAAAACTTAATTCTGAAAATATTACTTACTAAGTGCAGTCGGCAATTATAAGTTAATACAACATTTACAAACATATCGCACTAATAATACAATACTGTCGTAACTCAAAAAATGACTTTTTTCAGAATCGACGAAAAACTGATTATTCACTTCCTGTTATAGATAATAAACAAGTAAATACTTTATAAGGTTTATAAATAAAATTAACGCAATTATCTTTTATCAATTATTTTAAAAATTACAAGTAGTAACTGTAATTCGCAATTTTTGAGTTAAGACTGTATTTCTGAAAAAAGAGTTTTCAGAAAGAGTAATTATTTTTAGTTGTATAGTTATTGTTGAAAATTTTTGAGTTACTACAAATAATAGGTGACTTTTTCCGTATGGTTTTGAGTAAAATTTTGTAGTTACATCAATTTTTAAATTTAGTTTTAAGTTTTATAGTTCCCTCCAACATAATAATTTTCACATTTAGGTTTGGAAATTGATAAATAAAACCAGATAATCAAGAAAAATCAATCAGATAATCAGTTTTTATTTATAAAAAGTAATAACCAAAATGTTATTTCACCAATTTGTGCCTATTTCAACAAAAAATAACAAAATATACCTTCCAAAACAATAAACAAAATTTGTCTTGAATACAAAAAAACAGAGCCAATCAAAATATTTATTGTTTTACTTAAATAATCAGCTATTTTTGTAACTGCATTGTAATTGTACGTATTCACTAAATTGGAGCTAGGCAAAACAAATAATAGTATACTTAATACACCAGTCTGTTACTAATAATTAGCATCAAAATGGCAGTAATATTTTTTATTTAAGTACTTAAAATAATTAACCAGTCAAATCTCGAAAGTATGATTCATAATAGGTCCTGGGAATCATATTTTTGTCGAGCAGTTCTTTCGTGTCTTTTTTATATTTTGATTTAATTGTTTATGCTGGTGTCAAAGCAACAGAAAATAATAACGTTTGGTTTCCAGCTCGTCATGTACTATGTACTAAAACATTTTAGTAATTTTTATCTTCGTAAGAAGTCTATAAGTGCAATAAAACTGACTATATAGTGTTGTCCTGTCTTTTAAGCAGTCTGAATTATGCCACGTATGCGACACAGTTGGTCATGAAGTTCTGGAGCATTAACATCTCCTCGCAAAATTTGAAACATAATTTTGAGTTGGTCGCAAATACGTCTGACCTCCAGCCCCCCTAGCATGGGCAGGAGACAAAAATTTTATCCCCCAATTATATCCACTGACGAGGGATAAAATTTACTTGTCCACCTCTCAAAGCACGGCAACAGGGGAGAGGAGAAGTTTATCCCTAAATCGGGGACAATTTTATCCTCGACATTAGACGTGGGTTTAAGTTTATTCTCATAGAACTTAAAAAATCAAAACATGTCTCGCGGTACCTGTTGGGTTTAGGTTATGTTTGGGTTGTGTTTGGGTTATGTTTGGGTTGTGTTTGTGTTATGTTTGGGTTGTGTTTGGGTTATGTTTGGAATATGGTTGGGAACCCCAACATAAACCCAACATAGGTCCCAAATACCAATTACCATTAACCCAATAAAGGTAAAGGAAAAGATCCAAAAACCGAAAAGTCCCCCGTTTTATTCACTGTGGATAATTATATCCACCCGTGAGGCCATGCTCGGAGAGTGGATAAAGCTGTCGGAGGGGATAAAGATTTTATCCTTTCCCCGGGGAGAAAATTATATCCCCGCCCATGCTAACCCTGCAGGGAGTTGAA